>NC_064849.1:11143567-11423567 GCF_024139225.1 Suncus etruscus | reverse complement strand
TTGTTTTGTGTACTGCTAAGAAATGTTATAATGTACTACTATCGGGAGACTTGTGGACAAAGTAATTGTACATGGGTTCTGTTTTATTTTTCTTAATGTTCTTTGTAAGTTCAATATTTAGGCGTCAGCAAGGGGATTTCTTTTGAGAATTCTGTTTATGGGTGATTGTCCTTCCACTGTAACTTTACCTTTTCCTCTTTGCATCATTGTTCTCATAATTAAAAATAAAAAATTTAAAAAGGAGCTTATTAATGATGGCAGGCTGGGCAGGAATTGGAGCATGAACTCTGGGAACATTGGTGAAGAGAGATTGACACTGGAGGTGGGATTGGTGCTGAGACACTGTATATCTAAACCCCAATAATCAATAACTTTGTAAATCACAATGCTTTAAATAAGTTAATTTTTTAACAAAAGCATCCATCCAGCCTAAGTCCGGTCATTTGCATGAATGTTCATGGACCATGACCCAAACTCAGTCAAAATGTTTCCATTAGAATTTTAGAACTCAAGGGCCCGGAGAGATAGCACAGCGGCGTTTGCCTTCCAAGCAGCCGATCTAGGACCAAAGGTGGTCGGTTCAAATCCCGGTGTCCCATATGGTCCCCCGTGCCTGCCAGGAGTTATTTCTGAGCAAACAGCCAGGAGTAACCCCTGAGCACCGCTGGGTGTGGCCCAAAAACAAAAAAAAATTTTAGAACTCAGAAACATCCATCCCCTTCTGGTGCCTAGGGTATAGGGAGTGTGGGGGTTGGGAGATATTGCCCATATGGAAGATCGCATTGATGAGAAAAGCAGAGAAAGGAGGGTTTCCAGAGAGAGAAGAGTAGGGAACCTAATGTCTCAATAATTCCTGTCTTAAGAAACTTCATCTAGTAGAATCTGATTTCCAATATTCATTCTCCTTCTATTCATGTAGTAATCTTTTGAACCTTGAAGAACCCTTTTCTTTCCATTCTTAACCCATTTCATTGGTATAAGAGTTAACCACCTTCCCTTCAGTAATTCCCCCCAATCCATGTCATAACCTGGTCAAACAAAACCATCACCTTCCTCCATGCCTAGTTATGATTTCAGAGATGAGCATAGAACCCAATTTGATTCGGTGCATCTCAGAATTTAGCCAAATGAGATGAGAAGCAAGAAGTTTTCTCTCTTTTCCACTAGACCTGATGCTGGATGATGCAAGACAGAAATGGATGGTAACCACCAATCATGAGGCTGCCTGAAAATGAAGCCAACAGAACAGACCACAAGAGGAAGAGAAAAGAATAAAGACTAGTGCCATCATGTGTTTTAAGTTTCCGGATCCAGCTGTGAGCACAGAGGGGCTGGAGCGACAGTACAATAGGTAGGGCACTTGCCTTGCACACAGTCAACAGGTTCAATCCTCAGCACCCCAGATAATCCTTTGAGCCCTACTGGGAGTGATCCCTGAGTTCAGAGCCAGGAGTAGCCAGGAGCAAGCCCTGACTACCACTAGGTGTAGCCCCAAACAAAATAACAAAAAAAGGTTTTGGATGTTATTTCAGTCTTAAGTCTTAGCAAGGAGAAGTGGAGTTTTCTGGCTCTTATTTTGATACTCCCTTAAGATAAGCAAACATCCCTGTCCCTGTGAGCTCCCAACAGAAATGCATTTCTCCTCCTGTACCTATGAAGCCTGAGTCATTTCTCTTACAGTTGATATGACTCAGGACCTTTTGGGGGTTTTCTATCACATGAGGATAAAATGAGGAGATGTGGATAGTAGTATGCCCCTAGTAAACATTTACTTCACTTTTAGACAGTCATTGCTGCTCTAGGCTGATATACCCCTAAAAATTATCATCCTTTGTCAAACCACACAGTAAAAAAAAATGACAGGGTTTATGGAAGAAACAAGGTTAACAGCACAACAATCAAATCCTTCAACAGGGAGACAATTGGGGTGGGGGGACAAGCAGGAAACTAATAAAACAATAGCACAGCTTCACACATTTTAAAAGGTTGCAAAATATACACAGATCAGACCAGCAGATGGTACAGGGGTTAAGTTACAAGCCTGGTAGGCAGCCAACCCTGGTTCAATCCTCAGCACCAAATATAGTTCCCAGAGCATTATCAGGGATCGCACTTGAACACAGAGCCAGATAAAACCCCTGAGGACCACCAGATACGGTCCAGCACGCCTCAAAAAATATAGACTTGAACAAATATAATACTTTGGGAAAGATCTTTAGTTTGCAAGCGCAGGTGGGTGTTGTAAGAAGCAGTGCTTTTGAGTTGTGAGGTGGTGGGGAAAAGATGATCTGAAATCAGATGGAAATTAACATTCTGACGTGGGTAGCTCTTAGATGTTGGGGGTGAGTGCAAGGGAGCACCTGGGGGGGGGGGGGTTCTTCCATGACTCAGCTTCATGGAATGCACCTTCCTTTGTGCCTGCCTCTCCGGGTCTTTCCCAGAAGAATTTGCACATGAGCACAGTGGAAATTCATCTGCTGTTCCATTGCTTCCTAATTCCTATTTCACTGGAATTGATTCGTGTTTCAGGACAGGTGTTAGCACAGGACTCTCAGAGATGCCAGACCCACATTCTTCCCATCTGAAAATCAGGACATTGCAGTTCTGAGAGCCAGTGAGCTGATCGAAGGCTCAAACCTACCCCTGCCAGGCTCCAGGGCACCCAGTGCCTTCATTCCACACTGACAGGCTCCATCTAAGCACCTGGGTTTCCTGTGATATGGGTGTAAGTTACTTGTTGCTGGCTGTCTTCTTAGCAAATTGAGGGCATTATATAAGATTCTCTATTGAGATAACAAAATCCAAATGACGTTAGCACAGGAAGTCATGGCTGCATCGCACTGTTCTCTCTGTCCAGTGCACTCCCACCACTGCTCACCCACTTCATGGAGCAGGAGCAATGGAATTCTAGAGTTTGGGGGACTTCCAAAGTAGCAGAGGCTGGAGGCAACCCTCTCCGAAGACAGGATATTGGAATCCAGCAACAGAAGGAAACTCATGGGACCACATGGGAAGGCAGTCATAAGAGAGTTAAAACTCGAGAGGCCAGGGGCCGGGCCGTGGCGCTAGAGGTAAGGTGCCTGCCTTGCCTGCGCTAGCCTTGGATGGACCGCGGTTTGATCCCCCGGCGTCCCATATGGTCCCCCAAGCCAGGAGCAACTTCTGAGCACTTAGCCAGGAGTAATTCCTGAGCGTCACCGGGTGTGGCCCAAAAACCAAAAAAAAAAAAAAACGTGAGAGGCCGGAGAGATAACACAGTGGTAGGGCATTTGCCTCGCATTTGGCCAATCCAGGGGGGACCCGGTTCGATTCCCGACATCTTATATGGGCCCCCAGCCTGTTGGGGATGGTTTCTAAGTGCAGAGCCAGGAGTAATTTCTGAGCACCTCGGGGTGTGGCCCAAAAACCAATCAATCAATCAAAGTTTAAAAAGAAAACTTGAGAGTCCTACAGACAGTAACATTGGGAACAATCTGTGTTGGCAGGAAGGCAGTGAAAAGGGGACTTTCTCACCCACTGCTCTTGCCTGGTTTGACCCCAGTGGAAAACAATATGAAGTTTCTCAGAAAAGTAAAAATAGTGTTACCATCTACCCCAGCAGAGTGTCTACCCAGAAGACACAAAAACTTTCATCACAAAGCGCATATTCATTGCCACACTCAGCACAATAGTTAGGATATAGAATCCATCTAGGTTGTTACAGAGGAGTGGAAAATCCAAGTGAGACTTATATACACAATGAGATACTAGGAAGCTGCAAGGGATTATTATTCATACATTCGGCTGCAACTTGAATGGAACTGGAGGGCACCATTTTTAAGTAAAGGAAGGCAGAATGAAAAGGGAAAAAATATGATGTTCTCCCTTTTCTGTGGTATAAAGAAGAAAAACAAGAAATGGGAATGCATGGTCTTAAAGGTTGTGTCTAGACTTGAGCATAGAAGTGAGAATGACAGGGAAGGAAATGAAATGATGTGATAAGAAGAGAGAGATTGAAAGAGTGGCAGGGTAAGGCTCCAGGACTATAAGTACATTTTTGTTTTGGTTTGCTTTTGTTGTTTTCAATTTATCTGAAGCACTATGAGATACAGTTGTTCATGATAGAGTTTCAGTATATATAATGTTCGACCTCTTCATCATTGCACATTTCCTGCTCCCAATGTCCCCAAATTTTTTCCTGCCCCCTGCTATGGCATTCTCTCTCTCACTTTCTCTCTCTTCTTTTTTCCCTTCTAAACATTGATTTGCAATATGGTTACTGAAGGAGTATCATTCCTATCACTTTTCTTTCTTTCAGAACCCACTGGACACCAGTGTCCAGAGGGATCATTTTCAGCACTCATCGTCATAGTGGCCCCTTTTCTGTCCTGACTGTACTTTCCAGTTCTTTTTGGCAAGCTTCCTACCATGCACCAGTACTCCTGGCCCTTGTCTCTATTGTCTTTGGAAATTATTACCATACTATTTTTTATATTTTATATGAGTGCACGCACATTATTAGTATGGAGATGTGATGTATGTCTATATTTAAACTACAGAGTCAACAATTGTGTATGTACAAAATTCAAACTACAACAGTCAAATGAAAACGTGCTTACCAAGGAGGCAGACTGCGGGTTGGGAAGTTCTAAGCTTCACATTCTTTTAATTTGAAGGTAGCACTAGTGACGACAGTTAACTAAAAATTTTCCAATAATGTTCAGTGCTTTATATTCATTATCTAGGTAATCATCAAACCAATCCCATGGGGAAATTTTTTCCATTATTACTCAGACGTACAGATAGAAAAATTAAGACTTCTAGAGTTAAGAATGAACCCAAAGTGGTTATAAAACAGGATAGTTCCTGTGAAAAACAGCTCTCCTCACCAAATAATTTATCTTCATTATTTGGGGGCTACATATAACAGTGCTTAGGGCTTACTTCTGGCTCTTTGCTCAAGGATTGTCCATGGAGGTGCTCAGAGGTTCACATATAGTTCTGGGGATTTAAACTATAGTCAGCCACATGTCAAGCAAGTGCCTTAACTATTCCTTGTGCTCTTTCTCCTTCCACCAACTCTTCCAAAATAGAATAACCATATGACCTACCTAGGAATCCCATTTCTGGGTATGGACCCAAAAGTATAAAAATAAGTACCTCAAAAATTCTCCACATACCCATATTCACTGAGTCAAGAGCCAAAAGACATGTAAAGGAGCTGCAACAGTTTCTTCTAAAAGGTGCAAGGGACCCTGGATACAACAGGCAAAGGATCTCTGGGTAACATCCAAGAAGGCTCTTCTTGGGAACTTGGGAAGCTCCCTAAATGCAGGGGTAAGTGTTCCTGGGCAAGGAGACTGGGACCCATGGTCACAGTGGGAAGAAGGCCAAGGGAAGCTGCAGTATATGATGAAACAAGCATTGGGGCCACGAGCCAAGAACACTGGGAGACTCTGGGTATGGAAGAAGCAAGGAAGTTGCCTTCCAAAAGTAAGTGAAGTGCTCCTCACCTGGAGCTCCAATTTCCAATCTCCCAGACGATAAGAAAGCAAATTGAGTGCCAAGAGGAGTGGCTGGCTGCTGCTGTGAGATGGGGCACCAGCCCCCCAAGACACCTTCTCCCCAACATTTCACCCTAATCCATGAGGAAACAGTGACCCACCATCTGCATCCTCTGCTCTGTCACCCATGGCCCAACCTCCCTGCTCCCCACTTCCTCTGGGAAGAAAAGTTGCTACAGGGAATGATGGCTTGGCCATAGATGGATCACGTTTTAGCCAAATAATTACATACAGTCTATGTTTTAGCTGCCACACATATGGGCCACATTTTAACCAGGAACGTGATCTATGAACCATATTTAAATATGAATATAATTACACCTGGTCCACTTTTTAGCCATAGGTATGCTACTAGGGCCACATTTCATTGTGGGCATCATATCCAGGCCATATTTTTGCGAGGCTGTGAGGGCAGATCAGAAGCATATTCCCTTCCTAGCATCATATCATGCCACCCCTGGAGTTCTGTTTTGCCAACACACCCTTTAGCAGGACCTCAAGCCTAGAATTTCTTGTTTCAGTTTTTATTTAGGCACTGTGATTTACAATACTGTTAATAATAGAGTTCCAGGCATGCAATGTTCCCACTCCCCACCCACCACCAGAGTGTCAGCATCCCTCCACCCCATCTCTATGTCCCCCTCCTACCTCCAGCACCCGCTTTGGCAAACTCAGTTCTGTAGGCTGACTCTTAGGGCCTGGGAGCACTGGCCTATTGTGATTTCCTTTCTATGTTTCTTTATATTCCACAGAGGAGAGATCATGCTGTGCCTGTCCCTCTCCCTTTGACTGATTTCACTCAGCTTCCTACTTTCTTGTTCCATCCACGCTGCAGTGAATTGCATGATTTCTTCTTTAGAAGAAAATTTTTCAACCCCATCTTACTATTTAGACTTGATTCTTCCTGTCTAAGGTGATGGGGAAGAGAAATTCTGCTATGGGACAATGTTAGCCAATATCCCGGGCCTTGA
This sequence comes from Suncus etruscus, assembly GCF_024139225.1. Taxonomy (NCBI): domain Eukaryota; kingdom Metazoa; phylum Chordata; class Mammalia; order Eulipotyphla; family Soricidae; genus Suncus; species Suncus etruscus. The sequence continues at coordinate 11,417,053 of NC_064849.1, read as the reverse complement.
TTCAGCCCTTCTCTGGTGAAGATCAAATAAAATGTCTCCAGAGGCCAGAGAGATAGTACAGCAGGGAGGGCATTTGTATTGTATGTGGCCCACCTTAGGTTTAATCCCCAGCACCACATATAGTCTTCCATGTCCCACAAAAAGTGATGTTTGAGCATAGAATCAGGAGGCAGCCTTGAATACTGCCAGATGTGATTCAAAAACTAACCAAACAAATAAACCAAGAATGTCTTTGGCTATCGCCAGATACCCCCTTGTGGGAAATTCAAGATGGCTGAGCACCATCACTGGTTTGCAGCCATAGGCTCATCCCATGCAGGGGTAAGTGACTCCGCCATATTTGTCCCTGAGGTCAAATGAACAAGTTGAGGGCATGGTTGGCACCATCCCATCCTTCCCCAATGGAAAGAGCCAGGAGTGGAAAAGCCCCATTTGGGTATTTGGGAATAAACCATTTGGGTGCCTAAAGCACTGCACACTAGGTCTCCCCATTCCCTGTTTTTACCATGGATTGGCACCTATCTTTAACCTGACTCTACCACCTCCTAGCATTTTCCCAGAACACCAGTTCTCCGTTGCTTTCATCACCCTTTCCAAGGGACAACTCTGAGCAAGGTGGAGTCAAAAGGTTCCATGGAGGGCAGAGGGAAGAATTCCAGACAGGTCTTGTGGGGAGCCTGAGAACTGGAACACACCTCCAAAAGATTCTTCTTTCATGGCCAAAGCTATAGTACAGCAGGGAGGGTGTTTGCCTTGCACACGGCCGACCCGGGTTTGATCCCCTGAATCCCATATGGTACCCTGAGCCTGCCAGAGTAATTCCTGAGCACAGAGCCAGGAGAAACCCCTGAGTGGTGCTGAATATGGCCCAAAAACCAAAAGGAGGGGCTGGAGTGATCGCATAGTGATAGGGCTTTTGCCTTGCATGCTGCTGACCCAGATTCGATCCCCAGTATCCTATATAGTCCCCTAAGCCTGCCAGGGGTGTTTTCTGAGCACAGAACCAGGAGTAAACCCTGAGCACTATTGGGTATGGCTCCAAAACAAAAACAAACAAAGAAAACCAAAAGGAAAAAAATAAATTCTTCTTTCCAGGGATGAGAACATTCTCAGCCCTCACCCCACCCCAGGCACCCAGCACTTGGGCTATGCAAGAGCACTGAGCTTCTCTGGGCATGTGAGCCAACAAATCCTCAACACTCTAGACAGCTCGAGGAATTCACGATGTGGAGCAAGACTGGAAAGAAGGTGCAGCTGCAAGCGAGGAAAGTTGAAGCCATCCGCCCGCCTGCCGAGAAGCCCAAGAAATTAATTTGTCTTTGTGAAACTGACACCAGACTTCAAAGGTGTTTGTTGATAAATCAGCTGCTCCCGACACCTTTGATCTCCAGGAGGGAACCTGTGTCTTGAAGCTCAGGAACAGCCCCCCTCCAGCTACCAACTAGCCGGGCATCTCGCCTGCTGTCTGGGGTGATTGCAGGCTGGTAGTGCCCTTTAACCCCACACAGGATTAATGCCAAGTGCTCAGCCATCTTGGTTCCAAAACAAAAGAGCAGGGTCAGGGGAATCCATCTGGTCTCAACAATCTGCAGATTGTATGTATAGGCATGGGTGTTTGTATGTGTGTGCAAGCGTGGTTCAAGGGTGTGTTCATGGTTATGAGTGTGTGTTCATGGGAGGTGTGCAGGTGAGTGCCTGTGAGTGTATGCTTGAGCATGTACGTGTGTGGTTACTGTGTTATGGGGGGTGTGGGCGTACATGTGTGGTGTGAGCATGTGTTCATGGGTGTGTGGTGTGTGTGCATGGGGCTTAGAGTGTGTGGGTGTGTTTGCTTGCATGTGAGTGTACCTGAGTGGGCGCGGGTGTGAGTATTATCATGCTCCGTCTGGAGCAGTGGTCCTCAAACTATGGCCCTCGGGCCACATATTGTATTTGTATCTGTTCTGTTTCTTCATTGCAAAATAAGATATATGCAGTGTGCATAAGAATTTGTTCAGGGGCCGGGCGGTGGCGCTAGAGGTAAGGTGCCTGCCTTGCCTGCGCTAGCCTAGGATGGACCGCGGTTCGATCCCCGGGTCCCATATGGTCCCCCAAGCCAGGAGCGCGTCCCATATGGTCCCCCAAGCCAGGAGTGACTTCTGAGTGCAAGGCCAGGAGTAACCCCTGAGCGTCACCGGGTGTGGCCCAAAAAAAAACAAAAAAAAAAAAAGAATTTGTTCATAAGTTTTGTTTTTACTATAGTCAGACCCTCCAATGGTCTGAGGGACAGTGAACTGGCCCCCTGTTTAAAAAGTTTGAGGACCCCTGGCTGGAGAGTTGGGTGCCTGGGGCCGCTGCTGCAGCTAGTGAAGGAAAGAAGCCCTGAAGTGGAGGGAATCTGCTCCATTAAGGTCATTATCACTTGCGCTGTGATTACTGATCAGCAGCCATTTGTGGGGCGCTGTTGGTTCATGTTAACAAGCGCGCCCAGAAAAGAAAAGCAACAAGGGTCAAACGTTGCCCTTTCTGGGCAGTCACAGCCTGTGGTCAGATCAGAGATGGTGTGGACCCTGGAGGATCCTGTTTAAAGGGTTTTTCTGAGGGTGTCGGTGTGGGCAGTAAAGAAAGAGGGACCCTAGCTGTGCTGTACTAGGTGCATCTCTTTAACAACTCTGTGCCTCCATGTCCTTTTCTATAAAACAGGGGTGACAAAAAAAAAAACCTGCTTTGCTGAGTCAGAAGGACTGGATTGGGCAATAGTCCCCTCCCTGCGCTGGTAAAGAGCTTTTGGGCTTGTGGGGTATTAGGGTCACATCTGAGAATGTTGTGGGCTAGTCCAGACTCGGTGCCCATGGATCACTCCAGGTGGTACACAAGGACTGTTCGGTGCTGAGGATCAAGACCAGGCTTCCTGGACACATGTCCTTTGAGTGGCCACCGTGACCTAGGTTCGACTTTTCTAAATGAACCATTTTCAACCTGGGTGGGTGAGTGGGTGAGATGGGGAAACAGCGAAGTCTCACATTTTCCCAGCCAGCCCCCACTTATGAACCACCTGGGAAAGAAATGGTCAATGCCCGTATATGCTAACTGCAGAGCTAACATCCAGGAGGGTACCCTTGGACACCAGCAAGTCTCTGGGGTGTCCCATTCAGAAGCCACTGACCACACACTCCAGAGAGCCGCAAGGTTAGGATTTTTAGAGCTGGCCCCAGCTCTGAACATACGGCAAGACTGGCCTAAGCCCAAGGCCAAGAAACAAAAGAGTCCCCACTCCCTTTGGATACCCCATCCTGGAAGCTTCCACCCAACAGGGGCTGCAGGGGACAACTTGTCTCTGGTTCAAACTGTCGGCTTCTGGGCTCATTAGCACTGGCTGTGGGAGGCTGGCCAGCTTGGAGCAGCCACTGCGTGTCTCCCAGCTGCCCGTCTGGCCCAAAAGCTCCTCTGATCTCTGGTGCCTGCACAAAGCTCATGCAGGTCAGGGCTGGGTGGCCAGGGAGCACTTGATCAATGAGAGCTTCAGAGAGGGACAGCCAGGCAGCGGGGAGGGTGCATCCCGGCTGCAGCGCCCTCACTCCCCCGCCTGCCCGCACACTGGAAGTAGCCTAATTAGATTGTCCCCTGCCTGGGTGCCATGGAGATGGCAAACCCAGAGGCTGAGGGTGCTCACACACACCCTCTGGGAACCTGACTTCTCCCCATTTAGTGTGTGTGTGTGTGTGTGTGTGTGTGTGTGTGTGTGTGTGTGTGCAAGAGAGAGAGAGAGAGAGAAAGAGAGATGTCCAAGAGAGAACAATGGACTTCTCCAGAGGAGAAGCCAAGAGTTACATCTCAGATTGGCATTCAGAAAAACTCCAGGATAGAAATTGAGCTAGTTCAATATTTTAATCATGATTAGAGGGGCCGGAGTGGTGGCGCAATCAGTAGGGCATTTGCTTTGCACATGCTAACCTAGGACGGACCGTGGTTCAATCCCCCGGCGTCTCATATGGTCCCCCAAGCCAGGGGCAATTTCTGAGTGCAAAACCAGGAGTAAACCCTGAGCATCATCAGGTGTGGTCCAGACACCCCCCCCCCACCAAATAATCATGAGTGAGAGAGGGAGAAGAGCAATGGGGAAGGCATTTGCTCTGCATGAGGCCAACCTGGATTTGATTCCCAGCATCCCATATAGTCCCTAAGCACCATCAGGAGTGATTCCTGAGAAAAGAGTCAGAAATAAGCCTGAGCATCACCAGGAATATCCCCATAACCAAAAAACAACAAAAAGATTTTAATCAGGGCTGGGGAGATTGTTCAGAGGGCTGGAGTGTGTATCATGCAGTGGGAAGTTAGGATACTACCAATCCTTAGAAGGCCCTCTCTACCCAACACAGACCCAACATAGCCAGCCTCTGTGAGAGAAACAGCTGTGAGTTTGCACACATGCCACAGATTTCTCCAGAATCTAAAGTGTAAAGCAAAGCACAACATGAGCAGGACGAAGGCCAACATCATAAGACACATCTTTTGGACTGGAGTCTTCTGGTGCCTCAGTTTCCCCAGCTGCAGAAAGGAATGCCAAGGATGCAGACCAGTGGCACCAAGGGGTGCGTAGGAAGCACCCCAGCAAAGGTGGGACATGCACCATTGAGCAGCTTTGGTCATTGAACTGGTCCCTTGGAAAGCAACATGTCCCATGGTCACTCTGCAAGGTGAAGGTACGCACAGTACCTTGGCCCCCTACTACAATTATAAGAGAGCAGAAAACGCAAGGACAGGGTTGCTGGAAACAGCCTGTATCTGACAACAGGAAACTGGGTTTCAGAAACAGAGATGCAGAAACACTACCCCAACTCGGGTTTTTCCCCCCAAGATACTGAGTCCTGAGCATTATCCAAGTGGTTTTGTTTTGGGGGAATCAGGGTTGGTCTCACTATCTCCCAATTTTCATTATCCTGAACCTCTCTCTCTCTCTCTCTCTCTCTCTCTCTCTCTCTCTCTCTCTCTCTCTCTCTCTCTCTCTCTCTCACAAACACACACACACACACACAGTTTTATCCCATAGTGTCTCACACTCACCTGAGATAGGGTTCTAATGAATCTTAATTTCTACCCATTTCTTTCACCTCAGAGGTGCAGGACACCTCTGCTGCAGGCATTAGATTGCCCTAAGTGACTCTTTGGAAATTCTCTCCTACTTTCCCCTAAGCCATGCTAAGCCACAGAGGCTCATTGGACTGATCAGGATATTTTTTCCAGAGCCTGAGATAATCAATGCAAAACCCCAAAAGGGAATCCCAGACCACTCCAGGAAAGCATTTTGGTAGATTCCCAGTCCACTCGTGCTTTGGAGTTGGGTGCTGTGGTCTCGGGTACTTTGAGAAATCTTGAAATTCTGCCTGGAGCCCTCAAAATTATTCTGCAGTGGATTGGGCAGAAGGAAGAGTGACAGGACTTCTCTCCTCTCTCCCAGCCCACTCCAAGAGCACCGTGCAGAGTGACGTTAATTGAGTAATTATTCGACAATTACAAGAACTTTTTTTCCCTTCCCTCTGAGTCTGCAACTCTGAGGCTGTAAGTTGGAGAACATTCTCGAACGCCCTGGCTCTCAGTTTTTTGTTGTTTTTTTTTTCAGTTCACACTCCAAATTTGAGACTCTTTCATCTCCTTCCCCTGAGTGAAATGGGACATGGGTTCACGCCCACAGACATGTTTTCATCTTCAAAGATAATCAGCAACTTGCAAGGGCCTGGCTCTGTCTGACATGGGAGGGGGTAACTCACCCTCCTCACAAGCCAAAATCAAGTTCTCTGAGGACTCTTATTACACGATTGTTAATAAATGAGGCAGCATGAATGCCCAGCATCCAGAGCTCTGGACTGCCTTTGATACCCAAAACAGGTTGCAAAGGGAAAACTATCGCTGATCAATTTTTTTAAATCCCGGAAAACTTCAGTAGGAAGTAGGGGAAAAAAATTAATGAGCTAAGACTAGGAACTGATAATTCACAGGAGAAGAAACACAAACAACTCATTAAGCCACTCCTTAATGATCAAAGAGAATGCAAATGAAAACAACGGGGGGGGGGGGGGCACATGACTGTTGTTTGGGAAATTCATCACCGGATGCAAGGGGTTTTTGCCCAGACTTTGCTCTTCTTCCTGGGTTCTGGGCCCTCTAACTGTCCCCACAAAGAGGACAAGAATGTTCTTCCTGCATTTTTATTACACTATCCGCAACCCAATCGTGTGCTTCAAGGTTCTGCAAGGAAGTGGTCATCTCTCTGACCTGCTAGTTTTCCAGACAATAGTGTCTCAGAGAGGGAAACTGCAGCTTTGTCATTGGGGATCAACAGCCACTGTCCTTATTTATGAGTATGGGAGAAGGGGCAATCCCTTGCCCTACTAGCAACACCCGCCTATTCCCTAGCCAAGAGCACAACGCACTTGCTTCTCAATCATGACCAGTCAAAATTGTCCCCACTGTTCTCAACAGGCAAAACTCCCACAGAGATTCTCTAAGGAAAGAATGAAAACCAGGGAGTGGAGGGGGCTCCTCTGGCAGTACTCAGGAGCCACCAACACTACATGGGGGGTAGAGGAGTACAGTGGGGCCTTGCACATGCAAGAGAAAGGAGAGAAGGAGAAGGGAAAGAGAGAAAAGGGGAGGAGGGAGGAAAAGAGAAAGAAAGAATGGGAGGGGGAAGGGAGGAAAAAGACCAGAAGAGGAGAGGGGAAAGAAGAGAAGGGAAAGAGGAGGGGGGAGGAAAGGAGAGATAGAGGAAAGAAGGAAGAAAGAGAGGGGAAGAGGGAAGTAGGGAAGTGGAAAAAAGGCAAAAGGGGAGGAAGGAGGAGTGGAGGAGAGTAGAAGAGAAGGGAAGAGAGGAGGGGTGGAACATAGAAGAGAAGGGAGGAGGAGAGAAGAGGAGGAAGTGTTGGGAAAGGAAGAAAGGAGAGAAGAGAAGAGAAGAGAAGAGAAGAGAAGAGAAGAGAAGAGAAGAGAAGAGAAGAGAAGAGAAGAGAAGAGAAGAGAAGAGAAGAGAAGAGAAGAGAAGAGAAGAGAAGAGAAGAGAAGAGAAGAGAAGAGAAGGGGAAGGAGGAAAGAATGAGGAGGGAAGACGGGAAGAAGAAAGAAAACAGGGGGGAAGGGAGGAGGAGTGGAGAAGAATGAAGAGGAGGAAGGAAAAGGAGAAGTAGGGGAGGAAAGAGGAATGTGGGAGAGAAGGGAAGGGAAGAGTAGAGAAAAGGGAGAAGAGAGGAAGGGAAGGAGGAAAAGAGGGAGAGGAGATGAGGAAGGAGGAGAGAGGAACGGAGGCAGGTGGGAGGAGAGAGGGAGCTGGGGCAGGAGGAAGAAGAAGCGAGAGGAAAGAGGAGGGAGAGGGGACCAATGGGAGATGCCAGAGCTGGGCCCACTGCTGTCCAGGCAGAAGAACCAAAAGTGGACAAACACCCTGATTGCAGCTCCTGGAAGACAAGGGAAGCCTGAAGGAGAGAGGCTGAAGAGCAGAACACTCAGGGAACAGGGCAAGATCAGAGATGCACAACCCTCAGCAGACCGGCTCACCAATGCCGACTTCCAACTCCAAGAGCCCTTTTGCTTTATTTTATTTTGTTCTATTGGTTTGGGGGTCACACTGAGCAGTGTTCGGAGCTTACACCTGGTTCTGCACTCAGTCACTCCTGGTAAGGCTCAGGGGACCCTATGTTATGTCAGTCATCAAATCTGAGAGGGCTGCACGCCAAGCAAGTATTCTGCCAACTGCCTTCTCTCCCAAACCCTTTCCTGGTATTCCCAAGCAGAAAAGACCCAATGGCCTGATTTCTGCTCCAACCTTCCTGGGCATCAAAATATGGAGTCTTAGACCCAAAGTCAGCTGTTCTAGGGTCCAACCTCGCCCGTTGCTATTTAATAGAAAATGCCACCTTACAGAAGGTGCATGAATACATTAATTATGGTTCTCCCTTTGCACCCAAACAGATACTGTATGTGTCTTTCAGCATCATGCTCTGTTTTGCCACTCATTTCCTTGATGCTTGAGGCTCCAATATTGAGAAAGTCTAAGAGATGGGAATCAGTGACTGACAGCCAAAAGACAAGAGCACCTGTGGGAAGGCAGTGGGGTCCTCTGTGGAAGCCAGGATGGCCTCCAGATCCCTGCCAGGTATTCAACTGAAAATGCCACAGGCAGGAGAGAAAGGCCAAGGAAGGAGTTTTGCCTGGAATACAGCTGTCCTGATTCCATGTGGCTCCAGCACCATCGAGTTCACCCCCTGAACCCCACAAGGGGCTAGCCAAGGGAAGGCCTCCAAATTTTAAAAAATAAGGGCCCAGAGAGATAGCACAGCGGTGTTTGCCTTGCAAGCAGCCAATCCAGGACCAAAGGTAGTTGGTTCGAATCCCGGTGTCTCATATGGTCCCCCGTGCCTGCCAGGAGTTATTTCTGAGCAGACAGCCAGGAATAACCCCTGAGCACTGCCGGGTGTGGCCCAAAAACCAAAAAAATAAATAAATAAAAATAAATAAAGTTAAGAAATAATGGAAGCTGGAAGAGAATAAGTAACAAAGGAAAGAAAGTGAAGAAAAGAACGTTCTCAAAGAAATACTGGATACAAGTTTCTTGGGATTTACAGGAAGGTCCTTGGCTACTGATTTCACTGTCTGTCTTGCTTCTCCTGTCATTAAAGTTTTAGTACATTTGTACATCCTCTGAGTTTAGTTTCGTGTAGGCTATGTAATCTGTTCTTGGTGATTTGTCTGTTCTGATCACCTCTTTGAATTTAGGTGGCATGGGCTCACAAATTTATGCACAGTCCATGGGCAAAAACACAAAGTTCAAATAAATGTAAAAAGAAGGATCTATTGCATTGATGATACAATAATGCAATACAATAATGAGGATACATTTACAAATGAACTTAATACTGTACTTTTTCCTTTTTTTTTTTTTTTTTTTTTTTGCCACACCTGGCAGTACTCAGGAGTTACTACTGGCTCTGCACTCAAATTGCTCCAGGCGGTCTTGGGGACCAAATGAGATGCTGGGAATCAAACCCTAGTCCGACTCAGGTCAGCCACATGCAAGGCAAAAATCATACCTCTGTGCTATTACTCCGGCCCCCTGTACTTTTTTCTTTTTTCTTTCTTTCTTTTTTCTCTTCTTTTCCAGTTTGTAATTTCAATTTTTTTCAATAACTGCTTTCACTTTTCTGGAAACAAATGTATTATAATCAACTATGTCAACTATCTGCTGCATTTTTTTAATTTAAAGTAAATTAAAAATATAAAAAAGGGTCTACCAAGCTCCCAAAAAGGGAGAAAATTGAGTAAGGGGGATAAAATCCATATTTGTTCAACACTCTAATAAAAAATTAAAAGCCCTGGTAAAAGCAAAAAGGAAATGTTTTCAATTTCCAAGGCAAAAGGAGGAAGACCAAAATTATTTTCTTAAAATATCAGACTGACATCAGAATTTGGTTAATTAGCAATACTGGATACAAGAAGACATGAAGGAATATTTTCAAGGCATTAAATGAAAAAAGAAACCTCAAACGTCAAACAGTATATTCAATCAAGCTGTCATTGGAATCGAAAGGGATGATAAAAATATTTTCAGGCATAGAAGACATCAAGGATTTATCACACAAGAGCCGCCTATCAAAAACTATTTTGGATGAATTACCTAAATCAGGGGAAAACATCTCTGACAGAGAGGCAGAAGTAATCAAATGTCTTGGTAAAATCATCTTGAAAAAAAAAATAGTTAAGCCCCAAGCAAGAAAGAGAAACAACATCCACGAATGCAGAGACTCTAGAATCTCTCGCTTCCAACCCTATCAGAAGGTGCCAGAACAACAGCCACAAGTGTCTGCCTGAGTGGCTTCTGGCTGAGCCAACACATTGATATTGTCAGACTTCAAGTTCCAGGTAACTTCGACATGCTTTGTGCTCAGTGATATGGTGCAGAAGCAAAGAAGCAGGGAATGGGCAAGACAGCTTCTGTATTGGGGGGGGGGGGTTGTTGTTGTTGTTGTTGTTGTGGTGGTGGTGGTGGTGGTGGTGGTTAGAGGGGAGCTGGAGAAACCAACATGTAGAAAGAAAACCAGGAAGAAAAATGCCAGAGACATTTGCACTCCTGTGTTCTCATCACATGAGATCTGGAAACTCTCCAAGAACCTGCCAGAAACTGTGGCCCATATCCACCTCAGAAGACTATTGAGCTATCAAAGAGGACAATCCTGAAATTGGCCACAACATGAAGGGAAATCAAGGGCATCATGCTGAGTGAAGTCAGAAGGAGAGAGACAAGGTTCTGAATTTTCGTTCTCTTATGTGAGAGATAAAGAAATAAGGAAATAATAATTGGCTAATGGGTGGGCCAGAGAGATCATTCAGCAGGTAGGGTACTTACTTTGCACATGAATTGCCTAGATTTGATCCCTGACATCACATAGAATCTCTTGAGCTGCACCCAGGAGTGATTCCTGAGCAGAGAACAAGGCATCAGCCGTGAGCTATAACTGCTGGGTATAGTTCATAAAATAAACAAACAAGCCAATAAAAAGATCCATAGGTCATACCCTAGGAATCAGCCTACAGAACTGAGTTTACAGGGGTAGGAGGAGGTTGGGGTATGTCAGACACACTTGACACACTGAAGACATTGGTGGGGACACGGAGAAGTGGAAGCACTATACGCCTGAAATGCTCTGATTCACAGTGCTGAGAACCATGGTGCTGAGAACCTTCACGATGCTGAGAACCTACATGAAAATTGAGAGGGAAAAAATGCTCAACGGAAGAAAACTGCATACATCACCCACACAAATAAACCAGACTCATACACCAGATGAATGAATCTTCCCCCAAAAAGGAGGGGAAGGAAGTTCTCATTCATGGCTTCCAACAAGCTGCACATTCTTACACGTTTTTACACATCAAAAACCCACCAAAAATACAAGCATTTCCTGAGGCCGGAAAGATAGCACAGTGGTAGGGCTTTTGCCTTGTATGTGGCCCAACCAGTAGGGACCCAGTTCAATTCTTGATGTCTCATATGATCCTCCAGCCTGCCAGGGACAAGTTCTGAGTGTAGAGTTAAGAATAATCCCTGAGCACTGCTAGGTGTGGCCCAAAAACCAATAAATAAATAAAGTTTAAAATTAAGAAAAAGTATAAGCATTTCTGACTCAACTCAGCCAGGGAAAGAAATCAAGGGCATGATGAAGGGATGAGAATGGTAGATTGTATGAGAGAAGCAGAACAAAGGAGGGGCCTGCTGCAAGGGAGTTAGTTGGGTGGTCCAGCTAACTCCAGCTGGAATTCTCATGTAACAGGTGCCTGTTACATGATGTAAATTAATGTACTAAGGGGCCAGAGGAATAAGCAGAGTGGGTAAAATGTTTGACTTGTAAGCAGCAGACGGGTTTTATTCCTGGTGTGAAATACTGGGTTGTGTATTCCACAATCCCGAGAGGGAGAGGAATCCCCATGCCCCTGTCCATGTAGGACAAGAGACGCAGGTCCTACGACAATTCCAATGCAGGAAATAATCCATACACAGTTGGGAAGGAATAGCAGGCCAGAAACTCACACTGCAAGCTGTTCACACACAGTCAGTTGCTCCACCACATTGAACCACGAGCCAAGATGTCAGCCATCCCTCCAGGCCACCTGAGTAGCCTTTATAAACAAAGCCCACCCCCAATGGGAGGGGGAAAAGCCAGATGAGGTGGCAATGAGGAAATATCTTTTTAATACATAAACCAAAGGAACCAATCAAGAGATATCTAATTAGAAGGCAATATAAGGACCAATCCAAAGGCCTCTACCAACACCGTGGCAACCTATATGGTTCCCCAATCATTGCCAGGATTAATTCCTGACCACCACTGGGTATGGACAATGATGATGATGATGATGATGATGATGATGATGATGATGATGATGATATACTAAGATAACTACTAAATAGATTAACTAAAGCCAGTTCTGCCTGGATACATGGGAATATGGAATTAACCTAGGATGATGCATGGCCATTCCTGCTTTTTGTATACCTGACTTTCCCAAAGTAAAATTCAGCACTTGGGACAGTACCCAGCATATCGCATTCTGAAGAAGCAGCCCTACTAGCATCAGGTGAAGACTTGCAAAGAGATAGATAAGGCAGCTGGATTGATGGAGTGTGTGTGTGTGTGTGTGTGTGTGTGTGTGTGTGTGTGTGTGTGTGTGTGTGTGTGTGATTGCAACTAGGAATTCAAAGCCACAATATTTAATGAACTGGGAAGATTTAGAAACTGACAGGGGAGAGGGTGGAAGGTTGGGGAGCAGTTTTTGGAATCCTCCCCCAAAATAACAAACTAGACCATAATTCAAAGAATTGGAATCTTACTCTTTCATTTTCCCCAATACTTCATTCTGGAAACTTTTCAGTCTACAGAACATTGGAAAACACTCCATAATATTCTCAAAATACAGGCTACTATAATGTTCCCATTAATGTGCAGATATATTTTTATCACCCCTGTTTATCCTTCTTGTCTGCCTCTCCAGGCACTTTTAATTCTTAGTTAAGTTAGTTAGTTGTAGAAGAGTCTCTTCCAGGGGTCATCTTGTGGCAAGAAGAAGGAAACCAGCTGAAAAGAAGATTCTTCAATGCCTTAAACACAGAAACCAAATATTCTGCGAAGTTCTCCAGCCTCCCTCCGCCCAAAGAGGCTGCGTTTTTTCAGGGGCCCTTGCAATGTTGTAGACATTAGATATTAAACAGGTTTCTCTGCAAACGAAGATTGTTGTCTCTAATTGTTCTTTGTGGAAGCTGTATGGAACGGCAATTTGCATTATTAGCATTTGGTCTGGGGTTTGGAAACACACTCATTGCATCGCATTTCAAATTATTTACCATCTACGTGGAGCATAATTGAATTCCTTGTGCCTCCAATAATTTAGAGACGTCAGTTACCATCAAAAGCCGCGGCTTCAGTTTCCAGGTGCCCTTCCCTCTCTATACAAATCAGCAATCATAATTTGATGATTTAAGGTTGCGCTTATGAAAAATGCATCCCCCAAGAGGAAACAGAAGTGACAGTTGCTGCTTCTAACATCAACAGGAAGATGGTTCAGATCAGCTTATTCCCTCGCAAATCCGTGCAGCCATTGTGGTGAACAAAAGTGTGGTGGAGGGCCGAAGCGACAGCACAGTGGTAGGGCATTTGCCTTGCACACGGCCAACACAGAACAGGCCTGGGTTTGATCCCCAGCATCCCATATGGTGCCCCAAGACTTCCAGGGATGACTTCTGAGGAGCAGAGAGCCAGAACCCCTGAGCGCTGCCAGGTGTGGTTCAAAACCCCCCCAAAGTATGATGGAGACATACTCACAAGTTTGGAGATTGGGGCTCCTCTTTCATGTTGTGAATAAAAAGGACCCTTCACCTTGCACTTGCTTCCTTCTTCTTTTCCCCAACTCTTCTCCCCTCCCTCTCTCCTTTTATCCCTTTCCTTTCTCTTCTTTCCTTTCTATTTCTAGCTTCCTTCTTTTTTCTTATTCCTCTCTCTCCTCTATCTCTTGTCTCCACTTTGCTCAAATTTTGTTTCCCAATCCCAAAGAGTATCCTGTATTCCCCAAGTTAGACTGTGTTTTCTTCCCTCTTTCATCAGTGTCTTGGGGCAGGGGACATGTGGGAGACTGCTCTAGCCTGCACAAAATGGATGCTATCAACCTTAGCCTTTATCTCTGTGGAAAGTTCCACTGAGCTGCATACGTGACTGTCGGCAGGTTCCTAGCCCATGAGCAAATAGGAAATCTTGCAACAACATAGCCCCTTGTGCTAACCACAGGGCCATGAGGCCAGGGACAAGATAATATTTCCTTATATATCTCTGATTCCGGTCGAGCTAAAGATTGCTAGGATCAGTCATTGAGTCATGCCTTCCCCTTTTTCCTTTCCCACCTCCTTTGGGCTGTGCTTAACAAGGCACACTCTATCCTTTTTCCCTTTTTGGCCAAATACCTGTAGTAAGCATATAATTGGTGAAAAGCTTGTTTGAATTGACCTATGCTTGTACGCCCCATAAGTTTAATGTTTAGTACCTTTATTCATTTTTGGTTATGTGCCTATGCTTGGAATATAATTGGATAAGAGATGGTTTGAAATGACCAATAGTTTTTGAGACATACTTCCCCTTGTGTAAAAAATATATATAAGCGCTTGCCTGCTTAATAAATTGCCTTTGATCAGATATAAGACTTAGGCCTTCTTTCTAACCTCTACAGATTTTTCCACAGATATTTCGGATCGGGTCGGCTTCAGTGAACCCACGAATAAGTTGCGGCATTCATCCCCTTCACCCTGCTGGCCGGGGTCCCCAGAAAGCCGCAAGGACACACTGATCATTTTGTCTACAAAATACCCAGAGCCTGCCATGTGGTAGCACAAGTGTTCCTTCTCTTTCATTTTCTGAGAGATTGATTTTTTGAGCATCTCCTTGGATCTCCTCCAGGCTCAGGGTATGGTAGATGATAAGGTAGGAATCTCCTGACTGTGGTGGAACCCAGAGCCAAATATGAACATTACACTCTCAGGGCCAGAACTACCATGTTTCCGGAAGATGCCCAGCTCCCAGTTGAAAATAGGCCAGAGAATCCTAGATTCTGGTTGTGAGGCTCAAACTCACTAAACATGGAGCTTGGAGTAACTACAGTAAAGCATCTTGGATGTGTGTGTGATCAGGATCTAATAATGTTTACTACTGAGTATGTTGTTCCAACAGATGCAGCTAGTCTGGCCTCAAGTTCCTTGTAGATGAATGACTATGGACTCTTCCAAAGACAAAGGTCATCTTCTGGCATGATGTTCTTCTGAACTGGTTTCCTTCCATGGCATCCCCTGTCCTACCAGTTGGCCCTTAATCTTATGTAATGTCCCATTAATGTTCCATTTACCAGTGTCAACCTTGGGCTCCCCTCTGAACCCACAGAGAGGTCACAGGGCATGATAGAGAATACGGACATTAAGGGTCCTGTGCAACTTCCTTCCTTCCAACCTCTCTAACACACTGGCACTCTGGATTTCCATCCCACTAAACTTTGCTGGCCTCCACACCTTGACCAAGATATTCCTGCATCCTCCCTCTGCCCCTGAGGTTCTCCTTGGCCCAAATATTCCTCCACGATGTTGCTCTGTTGTTGTTGTTCTTTTCTTAACCTTCAGGACCCCTATCCTAGCTCAACTTATCCTAAAAAAAATCTTAGTCTAACCAAATTCTTAAGAATTCCTCCACCATTTCCAGATGACATTGGAAAGAGATCTATAAATGGACTTGTTTATTTCCTCCCCATATACTCTACACACACACATACTTACATATACACATATATGCTCAAATATACACTCACAAAGAGCAGAAACTGCCCCCCCCTCCACCCATACTGATTCAGACTCCCCGGGAAGGACCTTTTCCCCCACTGACGCCTGTGCCTAGAAGGTTCCTGACACATTATAATGACAAGACTCAACTAAATTCAAAGATGGGTCCAAGTGGACTGGCCAATGTTCTAAAGGGTGAACTGGTTGGAGTAACCCCAGGGGAACCACTCCCCCCAAAATGGAGCACAACTGAAAGAAAACTCCCTTTTTAAATCCAACCCCACTCTCTGCTGTCTTGTTTGGCTTTGTTCGAAGCAGGATTTTCTCTCCTCTGGCTGTTTTGATTAATTGCCTCACAGATCCTGCCCAGTACAGCGATGATAGGATTAATAATAACGGCCATCATAAAAATAACCGGGTACAGCACCCCATGCTGATGCTCCTCCCCCTGAAAGCAATGATGACCCACACTCCAAAGCCGGGGTGAGTAAGAGAGTCATGAATTTTTTTAAATGGCGACAGTTCCCCCAGAGCCCAAGGAAGATTCTTGCCTCCCCAATTAGATACTCATTTAGAGTGCTGTCGTCGTCCCCCCACTCCACCCATGCTGATTCAGACTCCCCAGGAAGGACCTTTTCCCCACTGATGCCCAGGCAGCTGGCCAGGAGACAAATGGGCTTTGCACCCGCCTCTCTGACAGCCACTAAGCTGCACTCCCCCAATCTCCGTCTCTGTCCCCTGCTGACCCCTCCATGAGCAGAGGTGAGCTCACTTCCTGGGCACAGACCCAGGCTTTGGGATTGACCACACAGCCCACAAAGTAGGGGGTTAGGGGACTCCCCCTTCTCCTTGCACAAGAGATTGTACCATGGGCTAGAATCACCTTGTTTTCTTTTTATCTCTTTTTAATTTGGGGGCACACCCATCAGTGTTCAGGACATACTCCTCGCTCTGTTCTCAGAAACCATTACTGGCAGGCTCAGGGGACTTCTATGGGATGCCCAAGAATGAACCCAGGTCAACCTCCTGCAAGGCACTGCAGTGCCCTCCCTGCTGTACTATCTTGCCAGCTGCTAGTGTCAGTTTTTTCTAACACTTGCCCCCAAAGAAAAAGATGCTCGAACACCATAATTTTTCAAGATTTTTTTGCTTGTTTTGGGGCCACACCCAGAAGTGGTCTGGGGGTTACTCCTGGCTCTGTGCTCAGAAATCACTCTTCACAGACTCAAGGATCGAACCTGGTCATCCACATGCAAGGCAAACACCCTACCATCTGTGCTATCACTATAGTTCCCAGGAACACCAGAATTTGGAAGGACAGAGTAGAGGAACTGGAGGGATTGGTGTTCCTAGACAGATCTAGGGTGAGAGTCTTTACTTTGTATTTGGGGGGGGGTTGTTGTTGCTTGGTTTAGGGGCCACACGGTGGAACTCAGGGATTACTCCTGGCTCTACACTCAGAAATAACTCCTGGCAGGCTTGGGGGACTATATGGGATGCTGGGTATCAAACCCAGGTTGGCAGCGAGCAAGGCAAATGCCCTCCCCATTGTGCTATAGCTCTGACCTCAGGGTTTGGATTTTTAACCAGCAAGTACTGAGAGGGACTTACTTCCAGCTGCTCCAGGGACACTCCTAGCAGTGTTGGGAGGATGATGGGGGGTATCCAGAAACCCATTCAAAGCCTGCACATGAGCCCCCATGCCCTCCTCTCTACAGCCCCCTCAGTACACCCATAAACTAAATCTCTAGCAGAGCCCCTGCTCCATTTATTACTATGGGGCCTATTTTACATTCTGGCCCGATCCTCCATGCTCACTCTGTCGCACGTTATGATCTAATGCATATCATTTGAGTTCATTTGTTTATGTGCTGCTTCAAATGCAAAGTTCACGCTGAAGAGTAATAACCCACAGACACGGAGACACATCAGAGAGCGCGTTTCCACAGAGCCAATGAGCAGCGTAATCAACAACCACTTTTCAAAAGATCATTTCCTGTGTCTCAGCAGGGATGGATTCTGCCTCCTTCCAGACACTCACCTGCCCCCCCACCCCATGCATCCAAATTTCATGAAGTTTTCTTCGAAACTTGAGTGTTATTCTCAAGAGTTTAGACTAAGGAGTAAGTCAGCAATGACAAACTATCAGCAGAAAGCCAGATCCATCTACCACTTGTTGTTTTTGTAAATAAAGTTTTATCGACACATGGGCCACACTCACTGGTGTATGTATGGTATCTGACAGGACTTAACTGACAACAATAACAGCAAAATCAGTATCACCTCCAAGACTGAAATATTTGCTGCCTGCCCCCTTGTAGAAGTTGGCTGAGCCTATTATTCAAGAATATCACATAAGTGGAATATCCTTTCTGTCCCCATCAGGTCTGTCTGCTGGACTCATATCTTAAATGCTCTTTTGTTCATCTTGCTAATGTGCCCCCATCCCATTGTCTGATTACACCTCTATTATTTGCCAAGTCCACGGAGGAGAGATGTTCAGATTCAACCCAGAAAGGAGCTACTATGAATAAGACTGCAATAAACATTGCTGGGTTTTTTACCATGTCATTGTCATTCCAGCTAGTGATCCATTAGAGAAACACACTCTAATGTATTTCTCTACACGCTGGTGAGAAGATATTTAGGCCAGTGTTGCCCAAAGCAATCTGCACACGGGAATTACTTGGAGCCTTGTGATATGGTGATGGCCGAAGCAACATGAGAATTCAGGTGAGTTCAGAACCTGCTTCAATTCAATGTCACCACAATCCCCAGATATTACCCCTTCTCCAACTTTTTGTTTATCCCACCTAGATGGTCAGCCCCCAGCTGTTGTTGGGAATAAAGAACAGGGCTGGCTGGGGGATGGGGAGAGAGACAGATGCAACCAGGACGGATGAAGGGCAACTGAGGGAGGCTGGTTAAAAAAAGCTTCGCTTACAAGCCATGTAAAGAAATGCATATGGCGATTAGGGCCTTGAAATAAAGCAGGATATCTCCTGAAACTTCAACTGACTGCTTATGAATCATTTCTCTGGCATTACCCTGCAACCTTCAGACCCACCTGCTGAAGGGGCTACAAGCGCCGGGCCAAGCTGTGGGAGGCCTCACCCCAATCCTAGGACTCTATATTTTATATTTAATCAACACTCAGCAACATTGCATTAATTTTTGGGGTATTTGGATTTTGGGTCACACTGGGCAGCGCTCATGGGTTCCTCCTGGCTGTATACTCAGAAACCGCTCCTGGCAGTCTCGGGGACCATATACCATATGGGATGCTGGGATTCGAACCTCCGTCCATCTGCATGCAAGGCAAATGTCTTACCTTCATTTTATCTCTCCGGCCACTAATTCTTTTTTGTCTGATTCTCCTGCAAAGGCCACCACTACTTTCAGATTTAGTTCCAACCAAAAGAGAGGAGGAAAATAAACAACTGACTCAAAGAGTCAGAACCTCTTCAGCTTTCCTAGATGGTTCCAAATTGTTCTCCCAACTATTTCTAACAACAGACAGTGTCTTCTTCATTTCTTAAAGATGATCCCCAGTCCCAGCACATGGGAGGCACTTGGAAAACTTCTGTGGAATGACGAAGACTGGGCCAGAATCCAAAAGATGATGTGGACAACCGCCTTCCTGCAGGAAAATGAATATTTAATCCTCTCAGCGAGATCTGAGGCTTTCTCAGGTTCAAAGGCTCCGCAACCAACCCTGGACACGTCCTTCCTCAAAGACCTCGCCTTTCCATTCATTCATCGAACCTCTTCATTTGAAAGATTTATGAAGTGCCAGGCACTGTGCTAGGAAGGAAAAAGAGAGCTTGGAGAGCTTCAAAGGAACAAAGAGATGGGGGGAAAAATCTCCCCCAGGGCAGATCAGGGAGGCTTTGCCAAGCTGAGTGGTAGAGGCAGCAATGCCCAAGGGCACCCAAGCAGCTCCAAGCTCTGGGTCTCAGCAGCGTTGTTGCCTGGAACCTTCCAGAGTTTTTCTTGCTCTGTCACCACCATCTTTCTGGTAGAGTGATTAAGAGGAGGAAAAAATGCAGCCCAACAGAATGTGAGCACCTGTGTGGCTAAGAGCTTGGGGAAAGCTCTTTCAACAGGGTGAAAGTTGGCACTTGGCATTGAGGGCCAACAGTTGGGTTTGCATTTAGTGGGGACTAGACAACAGTTAATATCTGGAATCATCCCAGGCACAGGAAATCCAGGGGCTCTTCAGAGACCCTTAAGGTTTACTTGAATCCATGGTGCCCCGCGAGGGGTACCTGATCCCTCTGGGACCATTGAGCAAGGTCAAAAGACAATCCAGATAAGGACAGCTTGGAAAATACTTGTGGCAGCCATTGGCCGTGGGGCCATAGAGCCATACACACTGCAGAGAATTTTCCAGCCCATGACAAGAGAACCTGGGTTCATGTGCTGCATAGTAAGTAAAGCTTTCCCACTCTGCAAAATGCAGAGGGCATCCCTTGCACCACTCCACTATTTTTCTAAGAAATGCACTTTCTTTTCTTTTCTTTTTTTTTTTTTGGCATCATTCGCTTCTAGAGTCATATCACTGTGACTCAAGTACCCAGGCAAATAGGAAAGGCTCCCACCATACCCACCATGGCAAATTATTCTTGGGATGTCATACTAGATTTCAGTATATAATAAAACCAAGAGATGGTACTTTAAGGAATTACTGCTTTTAAGGGCCGCTGCAGGCCTAGAGAAGTCTGGAATTCTTAGGAATAAAGACCAGAAAATGAAGGTAGAAGATCAGAAACTACCCCCAATGCATTTCCTAGCAAACACCCTAACAACAGGACTCTTCCCACCTAGAGCAGGTTGGGAAACCCCTATAAAGATCAATTTAGAGGGGCCAGAGGATAGCACAGCAGGAGGGCATTTTCCTTGCACCCAACCAACGTGGGTTTGATCCCCAGCATCCCATAAGCTTGAGCCTGCTGGGAGTCATTTCTGAATACAAAGTTAGGAGTAACTCCAGAGCACTGCCAGGTGTGGCCCAAACTTGGAACAAAGGAGATGCACACACATGTCAACTGGGTATGTGGTACCTGAATATATGATACCTGCATCTGCCCTCGTGAGGTGTGGGCTTTCCTGTTTTTATACTTTCAAGCTGGGTTTGTGTACTGACTCTCTCTGCCTTCAGAGAATCCTGTATGTTCTCTTTTGACCCTGTTACTCTCTTTCTCTTCCTCTCCCCTCCTCAGTATTTCCAAATAAAATCTGTTATTATTTCACTGCTCACCTTCTCCAGAAGGCCTAGGTAAGGTCAAGGACTGACTTTGCTTTCCTACAAAGAGCAAGGCCCATAGCCCTGGATCTCCCTGACTCGTCCATTCCTTGATGGCAGAGGTGAATATAGAGAAAGGAGAAGATTCCCTTCTCAGGGCTAACCCTCTCTCCCCCTCACTCACATACATCACACCTGAGGACCCCACTGGCAGATACTGCATAAACTGAGACTCACTCACTGCTCCCAACAGCATCTCGGATCCTCAGAACCAGCCCAGGAGGCAGACACTGTGTGACAGTTGGAAGATGGAGGGTCAAGGAGCCCCTAGTCTGCCAGACCCTGAGAGAACCACCTGCTCTGGCTACCACCGTCCTTCCCAAGGACCATCACTCCCTCCAAGAGAGACGTTGGCCAAGAGCCTGGCACGCTCCTCTTTTGCCCCAGATTGTGTTTGTTCATCTGAATCCAAACCAACTGGGAGAAGTTTCTACAGTGTGTCTCTACTACACTGTAGTAGAGATCACACTACAGTGTGATCAAGAAACACTTCCCGCACCCCCAAAAAATAAGGGGTTTAAAGTGGGGAAGGAGATGAGGGTCTACAGAGGCTCAGAGAAGCAGTGGCTCTGTGGATGGGCTAAACAACTGTGTTCATGTACTTACTAACACCTGAATTGTGAGGCTGCCATGCCAAGGCCATGTAAATGATGACTCAGATGCTTTATATGCATGCGTACTCGTGTGTACACATGTGTGCGTGTAAATGTGCGTTGTGTTGTGTTTGCATGTAAATCTGTACATGTGTGTTAGAGTATGTGAGTGTGTGTTTACATGTGAGTTTGTGTGTCAGTGTGTGTATACATGTTTTAAACCAACTCAAATGGAGCAGCCGTTGGAATCCCTCACCTCTGAAATTTCCTAGGCGTTGAGTATTTGGAGACAACACCAGCCACTTATGCCCTTGCTGGACTCCTGAAGGCCATCTATGGAAATGAATGAATCAGCTTCAGCACCTATGAGGAGGAACTACCATTATCAATAATCAGGGGGTTCATGTGATCTCTAGTGACTACTGCATGTTTGTGGAGGGTTCAAAGTTTTCTGTTTTCTCAGGGAGAACTCAGGCGAATCTGAGCATCAGATGGTGCGTGAAATCCCTATTCACATTGATTGCAAAAGAACACACAGCCAGGAAAATTTCCACCAATTTTTTTGGAGGTTGACACCTCAAAGCCTTAATTTATTGCATCTCTGCCCCAGATGCAAGTTCTGTGGGCCTTACCCCTTCAGTACTTCATACAAGCCTGGCCATCTGGTAAAGTCTTCCCTCTCCAGCCAGATTGTGTGCCTATACAACATTAATCTTGACCAAGTCAGCACATCAGACTGTTGGATAAACGCCTCCTGATTTAAATTTCCTCCCAAAAAATGATCTTTCACATTGAGAGCAAGAACTTGGCTATGCTGATGCTGCCGGATCAAATCCTTCCTGATGGCGACTAGATCTTTGTCCACATGAGTTAGTCCATTTCTTGGCCATCACCTGCATTTCCGTTGATCCACCATCACCAAAAGAGTTTATGCTACACACTAAGAGCCATCCTGAGAGTTTCAACCCTTTTTTATTTCTGAGTTTAGCCACACAGATTTCCTGAGGGCCTGGGCCAGAGGACAGGGCACACTGCCTTACAGCCTTGAGGTCAAGCTCTGGCTGCCTCAGAGAAGGTCCAATTCCCCACCCACCGGAACAGATCTCCAGCAGCCATTTGTTCCCGTGAAAGCCCTGATGGGTCCCTGTCATCCCACTGCCCACAGCCACCCCTTGAAGACTTCCTGTTTGCAGAAAGTGTTTCATCCCCTTAATTACAAGGCTCTGGCTGGAAGGGGTGCAGAAGGCCCCAGGGGTGAAGACTAAAGGGAAGGGATTACACACAAATGATTTTTCTCTCCAGGCTACAACATGCAGAACATGTAAAACAAAATAAAACAATCAAAAAATAGCCAGCTTGTTCTCACACTTTCTGCTCAAAGGGAAAAACTAGGCTTTGCCCTTGATCCTCACCGCTGCCTCTCACAGCTCCCCCTGGAACTCCCCTGCCTGGTTAACCTTGAGAAACTTCCCTGCCTGGGCAACCTTGAGAAACGGAGGAGGTGCAGACAGAAAAGCGAAGAATTCAACCTCCTCCAGACAGCTTCCTAGCCAGGTGCAGAAACTCTGTACCTCGTGTGTTTCCCTTCTGGAAGAAGGAAAGGCAAGAGAGCCAGGCTGAAAGAGAAGCCTCAGTTTCCCCTTGCAGTCATTTGCCATGCCCGTAGCCAATACAGATTTGATCCCTACAAACCCATATGGTCCCCCTGAGCACCACCAGGAGTTATTTCAGAGGGCAAAGCCAGGAGTAACTCCTGAGCGTTGCTAGGTGTGGCCCCCAAACAAACAAAAATCTTAAGGAACCCATGAATTGGGGGCTCAGACAGACCCACCATACCCGCTCCTGCATCAGGACCATGAACCAGGCACTTGGCATCTACTCGGGTCCCCCACAATTAGCTCAGTCCTCCTGCATTCTCCATACACAGTAATATTTCTTGGTTCTCTGAGAGCTCCTCACAATCCCCAGCATAGTCTCCCACCTACCCTTGGGAATTCCCAGATTTAACTACATCTAACTACTGTCCTGCCTTGCCCAGCCCTGGGGCACTCAGGGAATCAGCTAAGTTTGACCCTCATTGGGCCAGTGGGGAATGATGGGGCCTCACTGCCTTCCTCCCAATTCCTGTGTCCTGGGAACCCCCCCCAATACTCCATTTCCAAGCCAGCTAACACAGAACCTGCACCCACATCCTTGCACACTTGCAACTGAGGAAGAACCCCTCAGAGCCCAAGAGAGACAGGAGGGTCGGGCCATAAAGAGGAGGGCTCTCTGGAGCTCCCCCCACACTGCTCAAAGAAATGCACCTGCACAGTTTGGGAGGAGGGGGAGCCATCTCTTGTGAGGGGCTCTTTCAGATTGGGGGGGCCTGGAGGGGCCACACCCAGCAGTGCTCAGGGCCTTCTCCTGGCAGGGCTTGAGGAATTAAAAGGGGTGGTGAAGATCAAAACCGGGTCAGTCACATGCAAGTCAAGCAACTTTCTTTGATATTTTTTTTGATCTCTTTTGAGAATACTTTTAATTTATTTTGGCTTTTTGGCCACACTCGGCAGCGCTCAGGGTTTACTCTTGGCTCTGCACTCAGGAATCACTTCTAGCGGACTCAGAGGAACTTATGGAATGCCAGGGATCGAGCCTGGGTCAACCATGTGAGAGGCAAAGTCCTATGTACTGTACTATCACCCTGGTCCCAGGAAAACTTTTAATTTTTAAAAGAATTTAAGAACTTTTTTTGATAGTCCCGAATGAGGGAACTTCTTTTTTCCCATATCCCTACTAACATTGATTATTTCTATCCTTTTTATTTTTTTCTCCTATTGCCCAGTCTCAGTGGTGTAAGATGTCAACTATAATGAAAAATCAATCAATCAATGGAGAAGTGATAGAGGCTACAGAGACACAAATGAATCTTGAAAATATTAAGTTTAAGAAAACCAGACCAGAGCTGGAAAATCAATACAGGGAAAGAGAGTTTGCCTTGCATGCAGATAACTCAGCTTCCATCCCTGGCATTGCATATGGTGTCCTGAACTTCACCAGGAGTGATCCCTGAGCAAAGAGGCAGAAGTAAGCCCTGAGCACCATTGGGTATGACCTCAAAACAGACCAAAAAGGAAAAGAAAGATAGACCCAATAATCCACATGTTATACATGAATTTCAGGAAAACACAGACATTCCCTTTTCCACATGAGCCTGGAAAGTGTCCTTCTCAAAACCTAAATGCGGGGCCAGAGAGATAGCATGGAGATAAGGTGTTTGCCTTGCATGCAGAAGGTTTGTGCTTTGAATCCCGGCATCTCATATGGTACCCTGAGCCTGCCAGGAACAATTTCTGAGCATAGAGCCAGGAGTAACCCCTGAGCGCTGCCGGGTGTGACCCAAAAACCAAAATCAGAAAGAAAAAAAAAACCTAAATGCAAATATGATGCCAAGCCCAGGAAAAATGACAGCATCCAGAGTCAGTGGCTTCCACCCCAGCCCCAGCTCCTACATTTCATCTCTGAGTCTCAGTTTCCTTTTTCTGCTTTCTCAGCCCCATTGCCTTGAGAACCTGTGATCCTGTGGCTGAAACAACAATGGCAGAACATGGGCACAGGCTGCCAGATGGCAATGAGCACTTCCTTCTGGCCAGGCTGAGCAAGACAGGCAGGATGCCAGGGGCAAGGCCAGCCTGACCAGGGCCACCTGCCACATGAATGAATGTCACCAGCACTAGACACCTCTGATCCCATTTTAATTATTCCTAAGGGGTGTGA
This sequence comes from Suncus etruscus, assembly GCF_024139225.1. Classification (NCBI taxonomy): domain Eukaryota; kingdom Metazoa; phylum Chordata; class Mammalia; order Eulipotyphla; family Soricidae; genus Suncus; species Suncus etruscus. Next base: position 11,392,068 of record NC_064849.1, on the reverse strand, counting down.
GGGCCGGGTGAGATTCAACCCCTTCAGTGAAGCTCAGCCTGGCAGGAGAAGGCAAATTCCAGTCAAAGAAAGGCACAGCCTGGGTAGGGAGATGCCCTCGAGCAATGCTCAAATAAAAACTGATGCAAGAGTCCCCTAGGGGAAAGTTCTAGAACGAGCACTGCGTCTGCACTCCCAGATCACTCCCACAAGTCACTCCACATGAATGAGCAGACTTGGGCATCTTAGAATTCAAGCATGTGATCTTGATCCCCAATTTACAGAAAGACCCTCCCCCCCATTTGGTGAGGGCTGGGGTGTTTCCACAACTTCCTGCTCCTCATTTCTGCTCACTCCAGCCCCTCAGATACACTGTGCCTTGGCTTCTGGGGCCTTGTCCCTGTCATTGTCCCCTGTGCCAATCCCTCCCTCACCAACAAAACTTAGATCTGGGATCCTTCCTCCCCAGAACCGCCTCTGACCACATTTCCTGATTTGATGCCACAGATCATGCAGAAACCATCCTTAGGTGGCTTTGAGACAGCCCCTTATTTTTAATACTCGTTTCCCAGTAGGAATACACCAAATTAGATATGAACTTATCATAGACGCCATCTAAGCTCAACAAACAAAACCAACAACAGGAAGTTTAACTAGCAACATATAGTTTAGAAGACCGTCGGTCAATGACATAGTGACCCCACTGTGAGATATGACCATTTTCACAAATTCCTTTTCATGAAGTTTTTTTTAATAATCCCATTACCACTTAGTGATACCATGCAATATTAAGTAAATTATTCATACCTGCCCAAGGGCAAGTTTCGGGGAGGTTGGGAAACTGGTGATGAGGGTGAAGGGAATGTTACACTGGTAGCAGGATTGGTGTTGTGATCTTGGGTGCCCAAAATAGCTATATTATGAGCAATTCTGTAAGCCACGATGTCTAAAATAAATTTAATTTAAAAATAAATTTCTTGGGCCAAAAGCATCCTGAATGGAAAAGTTAAAAAGCCCCACAGAACAGCTATAGTTCAATTAGTTCTATAGTTTTCAGTGTAAATAACTCTATAAAAGTCGGGGCTGGAGGGGTGGCTCAAGCAGTATGATGTCTGCCTTGCCCACGATAGCCTAGGACGGACTGTGGTTCTATCCCCTGGCATCCCATATGATCCCCCAAGCCAGGAGGGATTTCTGAGTGCATAGCCAGGATTAACCACTGAGCATCACTGGACATAACCAAGAAAAAAACAGAAAGGAAAAAAAAGGAAGTCTAGAATGTGGTTCGAATAGTCTATGTTCTAGAGACAATTGTTCATATAGTCAATAAATCAATAGCCCTGGGGTCAAGTAATCGCTCTATCACCTACAGCCTTCAGCTCCACCATGCACTAAGGTTCAATTCACTCCCCTGTCTCTCTGCACCTTGGCTTTGCTCTCCTGGGGTCTCCTCTCAGAGTCTGACCTCACCTGGTTCCATGAGCAGAACAGCCGTGACCCAGGACACACACTTCAGCTTTGCTACCCCAAATCATGCTACTCTGGTCCACAGAGACCTTCTCAAAATGAAAATCTGGCTCCCTCCAGTTTAGACCTTTCTCATAGATGTCCCCAGCCCTCAAAAAAAAATGCCAAAACATCCCCCAACCTTGGTAACTTTCTGTGTTGTTTGTCCTTTCCACAGCCCTTTGCTTTTTCTGTTGTGTCTGGTCTATGCCTACAAAGTCCCAGGCCAACGCCTCCAAGACAGGTCCAGTCAGGACCCCCTGGCACTTCCTGGTCCTAGGTCCAACGCTAACTGTGGCTTTCAGTACGGGCCTTTCATCTTTGGTGACTGACAAGTGCAATTGACAAAACTTGGAGCCAGGAAGTATGTCTGGGTACCCCCAAAGAGACCTGGCTCTCCTTTAGGAACAGAACAGCTGCAGGCTCTCTTCTCAGTGCAATCAAGGCTGGGACTGACTTACGCTAGAAATGTCTGTGGAAATGAAGAGGATGGAGGGGCTAGAGGGATAGCACAGTGGGTAGGGTTTTTACTGCCACACAGCTGACCCAAGTTTGATCCCCAGCATCCCTTATGGTCTCCCAGCATGCCAGGAATGATTCCTGAGTACAGAACCAGAAATAAGCCCTGAGCATTGCTGGGATACATTCCCTCCCCACACACACAAAAATTAAGGCAGATAAAGCTGGGGAGATAATACAGAAGTTAAGGTGTTTGTCTTGCAACCTATGGGCCATAATTCAAATTTTCACATCACATATGGTGCCCAGGGCATTACCAGCTGTCACACCTGAGAACAGAGCCAGGAACAGCCCCTGAGCTCTGCCAGATGTAGTCCAAGCCCCTCATTCCCCAAAAACAAGAGAAGCAAAGGAAGAGGAGTTGGTGGTAAGGCAGAAAGAGGGGTGGAGGAAGGGAGAGGAAAAATAGGAGGGAGGACAGACAGGGATTCAGAGAAATTAGGGGGAAGAAAGGAGAGCGGAAGGGAGTTAGAAATTGGGGGAGAGGGGAGTAACGAAACAGATTTATTATTACGCAAACTCCCTGAATCTGGCACCAGGCTAGACATGGAGACAAAGGAAAAAGGAAATGATAACAAGGGAGGGAAAAAATTAAATAAAACACCCGGCTTGCATTTTAGCTGGAGATGATTCATTTACTCAAGAAAATGTATCTGAAGTTCAAGGCTAGCCAAGATCAATGCCAACAGAGTGTACCAGGCAAATAAACACAGGAGGGCTGCAAGCCCTGTTCTGACCTATTTATAAAGTATTTCTTCTAAGGTTCCATAAATATGCCGTCCCAAGCGCTATATAATTAGAACTCATAATTCCTCCTCCCGCAAGGAACCTTTGCACTTTAACGTCTCATTCTAAACGTAAACTATATTTATGTGGCTGGGTTTTTTTTTTAATCGAAAAAAAGTGTTTTAATTTAAAATAAATACAGCTATTATCTTCCCCCAAACTCTGGTCTGGAGAGATCCAACTGTTGGCTTAAAAGTGAGTGAGTGTGGGGAGGGTCAGGAGGGGAGCTGGCAGGCTCTGCTTCAGACTAGATGGGTAGTCCTGAGAAGCCCCCCACCCCAACCCATTCGATGCCTCCTATTCCTCCTCCACACAACGGTTTCGAGGGAGAAGCTGAATCAAGAATGGTTCAACTCTAACACTAATTGGCTCCCTTTGCCCTTGATTAATCAAGAATGGCCCAACTCTAAAGCTGATTGGCTCCCTCTGCCCTTGGTTAATCAAGAATAATCCAACTCTAAAACTGATTAACTCCCCCTACCCTGGTAAAATCAATAGTGGTCCATCTCTTAACGCTGATTGGCTGAATCAAGAATGGTCCAGCTCTAACCCTGATTGGCTTCCTCTGCCTGGTTATCAGATAGCCATAGAGGAAACCATCTTAAGAGTTGGAGACTTTGGGGCCGGAGCAATAGAGCAGGGGTAAGGCATTTGCCTTGCACACAGCTGATCCAGGCTAGACCTCAGTTCGATCCCCAGTATCCCATATGGTCCCCCAAGCCAGGAGCAATTTCTGAGTGCAGAGCCAGAAATATCCCTGAGCATCACTGGGTGTGTCCCCCCACACAAAAAAATAAATAAAGAGTTGGAGACTTGGGCCAGAGCTGGTAGGACATGTGTCTTGCACCTGACTAAACTCGGTTCAATCCTCTGAGCACCCCAAAGAGTAATTCCTGAATATAGAGCTTCTGTGACCTTCATCACACCTTCCACACCATCTGCAGCCTCACCACCATTCTATCACAATACTGGAGTTTTTTCTTTTTCTTTTCTTTTCTTTTTTTTTTTTTTTTTTTGGTATTTTTGGGCCACACCCATTTGATGCTCAGGGGTTACTCCTGGCTAAGTGCTCAGAAATTGCCCCTGGCTTAGGGGGACCATATGGGACAATGGGGGATCGAACCATGGTCCTTCCTTGGCTAGCGCTTGTAAGGCAGACACCTTACCTCTAGCGCCACCTCTCCAGCCCCTTCTTTTCTTTTTTTTAATTGTGCCAGTAAACGTGAAGAAACAAATTTAAGAAAAAAAAAAGGTGCAATGATGATGCACTCAAAAATTTAGGTTCAGAAAAAATCAGAGAAGCTCCCCCAGAACCCCTGGGAGCCCCATGATCAAGGAATTTGCAGCCCTGGAACTCAGTGCAGCAGCCCAGCCATCTGTCCTGGAAATCCACTCCTGGACACAGTCCTGGCAAAGGGCTGCCGAGCCTGGAAAAGCAGTTTGGAAAGCCAAGTGTCTCCACCAAAGTATGAGAGGACAGATCACAGATCAGCATGGGGGTCCCGGGTTTTCTGCAGGGCAAAAAGGGAAGAGAAACAAGAAAGACAAAGGGACCAGAGGGGAACCCTCAGGGTTCCACTGCTTCTCATGGTGCATCAAAGGCCACTCCATTTTCGTGCTCTACCTCTGCAGAGCCCACGTGTTGATAATATTGGGAATTTGGAGCAACCCGTGTGCCAGATAATTGGGGGGACAGCTAGAAGGCCTGAGGGCAGGGGGCTCATAGAAACACAGTAGGAAGAAGATGGAGACACCACATCTCCTTGTGCACAGGGGATCCAGAGTGGGGAGGGCACTTGTCTTGCACACTGCTCAATGGAGTTTGATCCCTAGCACCACATATGGTCCCCTGAGAACCGCTAGGAGTGACCCCAAAAATAAATAAAGTAAAACAACAACAAACAAAAAATAGCTGCATCAGGCAATTGGGGAAAAACTGTCACAAATGGTAAGGGGTGCTGTCCACAACCTCCTACCCCATACACCATAGCTTTTTACTCCTTTAACTCATTCCCTGTCCCCACATGTGTGCTAAAACAGTGCCTGGGACAGAGGAACTGGAACAAAAAATGGCATAGGATAATCTCTGGACTGTTATCCCAGCCCCATTCATCAACTCTGAAGGGCTCTGTAACACCTCAGCCTTTTGCTGCCACAGCTGTACACAGAAAAGATGGGGGTCTCTAGGATGTCTTTTGTTTGTTTGTTTGTTTGTTTAGAATCTAATAAGTCTTTTTTCAATGCACAGCACTCAGCAGAAAATCTGCCCAGCCCTGAGTGCAAGTAGGTGTTCAATAAGAAACACATGATCTCATCTTCAATTAAGATAAAAACAAGAATTCAGAAGAAAGTTCTATTCCTGCTGGGTTGGTAGGGAAGGTGTTATGATGGGAGGGGGGAATGTATTTTCCCCAATTAAACATCCCTATATGGACTACACACAGACACACACATACAATATTATTTCAGGAAACACATTCAACCATTATTCAACAACCCTTCCTGAGTCTGTTTTGTTTGGGGGCCACACCTGGCAATATTCAGGGACCACTCCTAGATCTGTGCTCAGGAATCACTCCTGGCAGTGCTCAGGGAACCATATGTGTCACTGGGGATCAAACCCAGGTCATCCTGTGTGCAAACAATTACCCTCTCTGCTGCACTATCAATCCAGCTCCCCAGAACACCTCTTCTTTAGAAATATTTCATAGCGGGGCCAGAGTGGTGGTACAAGTGGTAGGGCATTTGCCTTGCATGTGCTGACCTAGGACGGATTCGATCCCTTGGTGTCCCATATGGTTCCCCAAGCCAGGAGCAATTTCTGAGTGCATAACCAGGAATAACCCCTGAGCATCACCGGATGTAGCCCAAAAACCAAAAAAAACATCAGGAGCAATTTATGAGTGTAGAGCCAGGAGTAAATCCTGAGCGTTGCCCAGTGTGACCCAAAAACCAAAAAAAAAGAAAAGAAAAGAAAGAAAGAAAAATAAAAGAAAAAAGAAAGAAAGAAAGAAAGAAAAAAGAAAAGAAAAAGAAATATTCCATAGCTCCATATTGGCCCCAGGAGAAAGAAAATCGAAAATCCAAGTTCCCCGAGCAGCTTAAACTGCCCCTATTTCCATAATGAATTGAAAGTAAACTGAGCACAGAGGAGGTTGGAGGCTTTTTCTTGTTCCTTCTCTCTACCACCTGCTCTGCTGGGCCAGCCAGAGCTCCTGGCCCCGAGCACAGTGGCCTGCCATAGTTCAGGAGCTAGGTTTGTTCAGGATGGGGGTTCAAATGGAGGTTCCACGCCCCATTCCATCACACTCAAGTTCAGGAACCTGGAGCAAAGGAGTTTGCGGTCCAAAATCTAAAGTTTTCACATGATCTGAAAACTCAGATTTTACATGGTACGAAAACTCAGTTTTTACCTGGTTCAAAAGCTGTGTTTACCTGGTCCAAAAGCTCGTTTTCGTTTTGTTTTGTTTTGTTTTTAACCTGGTCCAAAAACTCAGTGTTTAGTTGGTTCAAATGCTCAGTTTCTACATGGTCCAAAAGCTCATTTTCCACCTGGTCCAAAAACCCAATTTTTATATCTCTGAAAGGAGAATGAGACGTATTGAGGGTCAAATGAGGATTTGGGTACAGGTTGTTTAGTACGTTGTCCGTTACCTGTACATTCTCAAGAGACAGCAGATCCCCCAAACAAGTTGCCCCACCTGCAACCCCAAATGCTGCCACAAAGCTCCTGGGGAACCCTCCACATCCTTTTGACTCAGGATATGCTGGAAGTGGCTCCCGCAATTGGCCAGCTTAGAGCCAAGGACCAAGTTCACTCACTTCACGACTCCATTCCCCCTTGGGGTTCCCTTCTCCCCCCTGTCCACTGACCTCATGCTCAGAGCTTCTCCTGTCCTCCTAAAAGTGATAAATGAGACTTAAATTGGCCCCATGATCGATGAGTTATCCTAAAAGCCCTGAATATTTAAAACCAAATTCTCCTCTGACAAAAATAGACCGTGGTCCCTTGGGTCCCTGCCAGCCACTACATGGCACCTGCCACAGCCCCACCAGGAACAAATGGGGTGCAGAGACCATCTAGTCTGGTGTCATCTCCCAGGGAGCTGGAGCAGGCAGGGTGCAGATCTTACAGCTTTATCTTAAGTGACCAGATGTGTTTATCTCTGCTGCGAATAATTATGAGGGAGAAGTGTTTCTGCTCAGAACCCCCCCTCCCAGTCTGTCCAAGTCTCTGATGAAGCACTTCGAAATGGGATTCTTCACTGCAAATGATTCTTAAGTGGATTTCTTCCCTAAAACAAGATCCTGTCCCACATAGCCACATGAGACTTAGGAGGGAAGATTCTGGACCACAGGCCGTGTTCCCCTGAGGAAATGTTTCCCTTTTTTCCACTCCCCCAATGTTCTGGATCTATCCTTGAATTCATAAAAGCCTGCCTGAGTTTGAAGGTTTGTTTTTGTTGTTATTATTGTTGTGGCTGCTACTGTTTGTTGTTGTTTTTGTTGGTTGGTGGTGGTGGGTGGGTGGTTGGTTAATTTGGGGGCCATGCCTGGCGATGCTCAGAGATTACTCCTGGCTTTGCATTCAGAATTACTCCTCAACAGACTAGATGGGGTGCCAGGGATTGAACCCTGGGTTGGCCAAATGCAAGGCAAGCACCCTCCCTGCTGTTGCTATCTCTCCGACCCCCAACAAATTTATTAAATGCAACAATGAGCCAAGCGCAAAGCCTTTACAAAGCTTCATAAATTCCCCCCACCTCCAGGAAGACTGATAATAAAGTCATGATAGTGGCTGCCTCTGAAAAGGACAAAGAGGGGTGGTCAGTATGATTCTAGTGTTTACCTTACAATCCTTTTTCTATTGATTCTTTTAAAATCTTTATCAAAGGGGCCTATTCTGATAGGGAAATACATTAATTGGAGGAAAATAAAGATTCAAGGATGGAGAGATTAGACAAGGGGGAGGACACCTGTCTTGCATGTAGCTGAGCCAAGTTTGACCTCAGTATCCCCATTTGGGCTCCTGAGCCCCATCGAGAGTGATCCCAGAGCACAGAGCCAGAGTCAGCCCTGAACACTGCTGGGAATGCCCCACGAAGGAAGAATGGAAGGAAGGAAGGAAGGAAGGAAGGAAGGAAGGAAGGAAGGAAGGAAGGAAGGAAGGAAGGAAGGAAGGAAGGAAGGAAGGAAGGAAGGAAGGAAGGAAGGAAGGAAGGAAGGAGGGAAGGAAGGAGGGGGGAGGGAGGGGAGGGAGGGGGGAGGGAGGAAGAAGGAAGAAAGGAAGGAAGGAAGGCAAGGAGGGAAGGAAGGAAGGGGAGGAGGGAGGGGAAGGGAGGGAGGGGAAGGGAGGGAGGGAAGGGGAGGAAGGTAGGGAGGAAGAAAGAAGGAAGGAAGGAAGGCAAGGAGGGAAGGAAGGAGGGGGAGGGGGAAGGAGGGAGGGAGGGAGGGAGGGAGGAAGGAGGAAGGAAGGAAGGAAGGAGGAAGGAAGGAAGGAAGGAAGGAAGGAAGGAAGGAAGGAAGAAGGAAGGGAAGGAGGAAGGGAGGGAGGGAGGGATGAGAGAGAGAGAGAAAGAGAGAAAGAAAGAAAGAAAGAAAGAAAGAAAGAAAGAAAGAAAGAGAAAGAAAGAAAGAAAAGAAAGAAAGAAAGAAAGAAAGAAGAAAGAAATAAAGAAAGAAAGAAAGAAATAAAGAAAGAAAGAAAGAAGAAAGAAAGAAAGAAAGAAAGAAAGAAAGAAAGAAAGAAAGAAAGAAAGAAAGAAAAGAAAGAAAGAAAGAAAGAAAGAAAGAAAGAAAGAAAGAAAGAAAGAAAGAAAGAAAGAAAGAAAGAAAGATGGACTGTATAAATGGCAAAGGGGCCTGCCCAGAGACGCTGCCTGTTGAGAAACACCCCATTTTCACAATCCAAAATCAATTCCCTAAAACTCTTCCCACATGCTCTTCTGGGGAACAGCTGGTGGGGTGTCTGGGCTTGCCCAGGGGGTGTGCAGCTGTGTTTCTGGCAAACTGGGGAGTACAACAGAGCTTGTGTGATCTGCTCTGGGTCACACTCAGAAGCAAGAACAAGTCCCTGCATCTTCCGCCCTCACAGGGGGGCCAAGGCCAGAAGGGAAGGGAAGTCACCTACATGGCTTGGACCTCCAACACCCACCCATCATTGCAGGGGTCCCTCCAACTGAGGCAGGAAGTCTCAAGCTGGGTCAGAGCATCTTCCACCCAGATCCCCCAAATCCACCAGGGTGACAGAGCATCAGATGAAACGTGTGTGTGCGTGGAGGGGACCCGGGTGCTGGTGAAAGCTGCTTCTCTAAATGCTAGAATCACACTCGGGGCGGCTCGTGGGAAGTATGTGTGTGTGTGTGAAGCCAGCACGGACTACTGTCTCCCCTGGAGCATATGCTCCCCGATGCGATGCGCATGGGGGACAGAAATACCTCCAAGAGCTGGGGTGCCAACCCCCGCTCACTCCCCCACTCCCCTTGGCTTCTCCTCACCCACCCCAGAAGAAAGAGGCGCAAGCTTAGATGAGCCCTCATCCCTGCCCAGGGCAGGTGAACTAACCCTGGACTGACCCAGCTCCCAGCTCCAACAGGGGAAACTTGGAGAATTAGCATAATCAGATTCCCAAAGGCTGCAACCTGCCCGGTTCCCTAGCAACCCTTGAGATGCTCCGGAGGAGGGTGGGCTGGGGTGGGGGGAAGCTAGTGGGGAGGGAGGCGGCAGCTGCGCTCAAGGCTGTGAGAGCTTCCCCAGACTTTTTGGAAGGACAGGCTTATCCTCTTATCCGTCACCCCCATAACGCAGCTGCAAATCAGATTGGGGAGGCGCCCGGTCTGTGCGCAGGACTCCAGAGCCTCTCCTAGACCACTGAACCTTCATTCTCCTGCACCCAGATAGTCCCTTTCCCTTCTTCCCCACACCTGCCTTCCAACCACCTGCAATGGGCTGTTCCTTCTCCTTCCTCAGTGATCCCTGTCTCACGCCACCAGGACCCACGAACCCCAAAGAGGGAAGTGAAGAGGAAGGAAAATAAAGCCAGAGAGAGGGTCCCATTGTGTTCAGATGTGGCCTATGAGAATTTAACACAGATCAGAGGCCAGAAGGGCAGGAATTAGGGGTTGATGGGACTGTTGAAGCTAAATTCGATTCCTTTGCAAAATATTCAGGATCCTTTCAAACCAGCATTTCTTCTTTCTTTGGGGACATTCCTCTTCCTCATGACATGCCATCTGAGACAGTCTGTTGGTCCAAATCCCTGCCCTTCTTGACCAAGGATGGGTTCAAGTGAGCCAAATCAGAGACAACCTTAAGACTTTAGCCCATTTGTGTTTGTTTGTTTGTTTTGTTTTTGTTTCTTGGGGCCACACCTGGCGGTGCTCAGGGATTACTCCTGGCTCTGCACTCAGAAATCACTTCTGGCTCAAGGTACCATATGGGATGCCGAGGATCGAACCTTCGTCCCATCCTGAGTCAGCTACGTGCAAGATAAATGCCCTGTCACTGTGCTACCACTCCACCCCGAATTTATCTTCAAGATCTGTGGCACATAGAGAAAGCACCAGTGGCCAGTGGCAATGGCAGCAACTTCTATCCACAAGGAAGCTGAGTTTTTCTTTTTTGTTGTTTTTTTTGTTTTGTTGGGGGGGGGGGTTCATACCTGGAAGTACTCAAGGCTTATTCCTGGCTCTGCACTCAGGAATCACTCATGGTGGTACCTGGTGAGACCCTATGGGATGCGGGGGATGGAACTTAGATCAGGGCATGAACAAGGCAAAAACCATATTATTGTGCTATCTTCTTTTTCTTTTCTTTTTTTTTTGGGGGGGGGAGGTGGGGGCTCCCTGTAGAGGAACTTTGGAAGCCTGAATCAAGTCAACAGGCCCCACTGCCCACAATCTCAAAGCTTTGTTCTTTTATGAGCCATCCTTTTCGGCTCTAGCACACACATGTCAGCACATACCCTGACATGGATTGTTTACACCATCCTTGGAGAATGCCAGGAACAGCCGGCAGAGAGAGGAGCCATGAAAACATATGAAGAGCTTTTATGCCCTCCACTGCCTCTGTCAGACCTGTCAAATGGGGGCTTGGCTGATAATGTTGTAAAGGACATATGGCAGATTCCATATCCCTCCTGGAAGCAGAGCCGGGGGGAGGGGGGGGCTGAGAATAAAATGAGCTTATCACCCTGGAAGGTTGAGGAGAAATGTTGTACCTGACATAATCTGCACACAGCGGGCATCCAAAATATGCCACGTCTGGAGCCTGGGCAATAACACAGTGGTAGGGTGTTTGCCTTGCACACAGCTGACCCAGAACAGACCTGGGTTCAATTTCCTGCATCCCATATGGTCCCCCGAGCCTGCCAAGAGCAACTTCTGAGTGCAGAGCCAGGAGTAACCTCTGAGTGCCACAGGATGTGACCCAACCCTTCCTCCCAAAAAAAATGCCACTTCTGATCCTGAATGAGTCTTCCTGAGTACCTCACTGACATTGATATCGATACCAATATTGATTGTTTGGTCAGAGGAGCTGATGTGAAACAGAAACGTCAAGGACAACAGGACACAAAGTGTGAAACTAAGTTAACCAAGGACCCCTGGACTCTCCTAGCCTGCCCACTCAAAACCTAAGCCAGTCTGTTTGCTACCAGTACTTTTACCAAAAGCCATCCTTGGAGGGACTGGGTTGGGAAGGGTTGAGGCTCTGAGCATCTCTGAACAAAAATCTCTGTCTCTTTGATGTGGAGGCATTTCTTTCTTAGATTGACCAGATTTTGCTCCAGGGGTAAGGATTAGAAGATCCAATGGCCAATTGGGGGCAATTTGGAGATAGTTCCAAGTCAAAGGGTAAGTAAGTACTTGATCTTCACCACTGAGAAGTCAGGGGCTCCGACTTGTCGCTAAATGATCTCTCAATTATAACGGATGAGGATGGATCTGGGGGGAGTCAGAGTAGTTTTTGAGAAGTGGGTATGTGCATGTGTGTGCGTATGTGTGTGTGTGCGTATATGTGTGTGTGCATATGTGTGTGTGTGTGTTCTGTACCCAACACCTCCTCCCTCTGGGCTTCAAACTTCCTCTTAAATATAGTAATTAAATGTGCAACATAGCTGCTGGAGATTTAAGAGCCGGCTTGGCAATACATTAAGATCAATATTATGATCTAAGCAGGGGATTATTAAGGATACTCTGTACCACCAGTGTTAAGTTTTTATTATTATTATTATTATCCAGCTCCACACAACACAGCCATTTCATAAATATTAAACACACTCCATTCCCTCCTTAGTTGGCGTTCCTGCTAATGAAACCAAGTCGGCGTGGATACGAGAAGACATTAGGAAGCAATCTATAAAACAGAAAAGCTCAAAGAAACGTGGTGGGAGAGGGGGAGGTTATTAAGAAAATAAAATAATAATAAATTGTGATTCAATTGACCACCAGGACATGAGGAAACTCCCTCTACAGGACATTTCATCATCCTTCCCAGACCTTGCTGGAAAGCATCTTCCCAAGCTTTGAGACATGGTGTCGCTGCTTTTAGCACATAACTCTGCCTCGGCTAAAACTCTAACCACACACGAAAGATTTGCTCTATGAGAAAGAAACCTTGATGAATTGACCGAGGAGAGTGTGATCCAAGGCAGCTCAGTAAATCCTCAGGCAATGACTTTAGTAAACCAAGTAAGATAAAACAATGATCACAAATGGACTTTTATTGACCTATTTCTGGGTAATTCCATTTGCCTGTGTTTCATAACAAGCAATATATAGTTAAATTTGTTTGTGCCTACTAAGGAATCCAGCTGGTGTAGTGGGTGGGAAACTAGGGACATTGATGGAACGAAGGTCACAACGGGTGGTAGAACTGGTGTTGGAACATCGAGTGCCTAAAACAACTGTATTATGTGTCATTTTGTAAATCACAGTGCTATAATTTTTAAAATGAAGGATCAGATGAATGGATTTTAGAAAAGTGCAGGCAAGCGAGTACTTGAACAAATGAAAGAAAATGACTGCATTTTGACATCTTCCAATGTCCCTCCTAGGGGAAGAGACACTGGGGAATTTGTTGGGGAGAGAGAAGGACAAGATCCAGGACTCAGGTCTCCTGGAGCTAAATTTTAGGTGGAAAAGGAAATATGATGTGATCTTAGAGATTCAAAGCGCTATTAAGGGGCTGATGAGAGTGAGGAAAGAAATTAGCTGTTGATAATGTACTATTCACAACAGCCGGCATGTGGAAACAACCCAAGAGCTCGAAAAACAGATGAGTGGATAAAGAAATGACGGTACGTCTAGACCATGGATTACTATGCAGTTGTTAGGAAAAATGAACTAATGACATTTGCTTATACATGGATGGATATGGAGAGTACCACACTGAATGAAATGAGTCAGAGGGAGAGAGATAGACATAGAATGATCACACTCATTTGTGGAATATTAAAAATGCATGTACGGCAACAATAGTGATGATGATGATGATAATAAATGATGAAGATGATAACAATAAAATGGTAGTATGGTAATAATACCCAAAGAAAATAAAGACAAGAGACAGGAAGACCAGTCCATGGTAGTAAGCTTGCCACAAAGTGGAGGAAGAGTGCAGTTAAGATATTTCCACTATGACAATGATATTAGAAATAATAGTTGAAAACGATCACTCTGAAGAAGAAGAAGTAGGTGCTCAAGCAGGTTAAGTGATAATCATGATACCCCATCAATAAACAGCACTGCAACCACAGTGTCTAAAGAAAAAAGAAGAGAGATAGAGAAGAAAACTATCTGGCATAGAGGCAGGCAGAGGGGAGGGCAGGGTGGAAAGTGAAAGGAACACTAGCGGACATTGGTAGCAGTAAATGTACACTGGTGAAAGAATGGGTGTGGGAACACTGTATGACTGAAACTCCCATCATGAACAACTTTGTAATAATGTAATTTTACAGTGATTCATTTAAGAATTATTTCAAAAAATGACATGAGATGGTGATGGGCTGGAGAGATAGAATAGGAGATAAGCTCTGGTTCTGCTTGGTCCCTAGTGCAACTATGTCTCTGGTGCCAATCATGACATCATGAACAGTTATGGTGTGTCCCCAATCCTCCACCCACCCCTAAAAAAAAAAAAGAAGGTGGCTGGCCTTCATCGCAGGATTCTGTAGGTGAGGTAGAATTTCCCAAAAGAATTAATAGTCTAGCCAGTATTAAAGAGATGGGTACATTATCTAGATCTGGAAAGAGGGCTGATGGCAGAAAGATAACGGCCAACTGAAATCATGAATAAATAACTAAGAAAATATATGAAATTCAAAGGCAGAGCACGGCAGATGAAGGACAGAAGAAGCTAGAGATAAGCATATATCTAGGATTAAGGTATACGGTCTTGCTACAGTTGACCCCAGTTCAACCCCTCTCACCACATTGTTCCCCATCCACCATGACATATGTACAATATTAATAAATAGAAGTTAAAAAATCAGTGCCAGATAGGACACTTCATCACCCCACAACTGATTAGCAGGACAAAAATGTGGATAAGGTACCACATTTTTTAAACATGCTTATGCAACATCCTTATCAATTTGAATCAAAGAAGTCTTTGACCTTGAATACATGCACTAAATTTTAGGGGGGGGGAAGCACCTTGTTTCCTGTGACCACTCAATAAGAAAAATCAATTTACCACCAGCTGCTATCTTACACGTATTTGGCAATTCCATATATAACTATAATACCAAGAATGTGTGAGTATTGCAAGGCCCTCCTTTTGCCCAATCCAAGACCATAGACAACAGCAGTGTTGACCCAGCGCGGTAAGGCCCATCCCTTCCTTTCTCTTCCTTGGGTCATGTTCTGAGACCCACTGAAGAAAGGACACAGCAGGTCTTGATAGTTAGAGATTCTCACCTCATGGTTTCAGTGACCCCCCCCCAATCAATTCATCAAGTCCAAAAATACTACAAAGTACACATCTTAAAAGCAAGACCCCTTCACAGAAATATGATCTCAGTATGTTGCTATAATTAATTTGTTTTATTCTAAGCTTTCTGTTATCCTCTACCTTATTTACAAATTAAACTTTACCATTACTACATGTGAAGAGGGGAAAACACGAGACCTATAGGGTTTGATACTTTGCACAACTGTAGGAGTCCACTGAGAGAGATTGAGACATCCCCCCATGAACTCCCTAAAGCAATGATGGATAATTGTGTTCTAAGGTCACAAATATATTTTTAAATATTCACCTGGCAAAGTTCATGCTTGCCTAACTCTGACAAAGCCCATACGTTTTCCTGCACCATATGTAAAAATGATAGAGTATACTATCTAGAAGCTCTACAAAGTCACATTGACATATATGTGTACATGGCTTCACACACATAACATATATACACACATCTACAAATACAACTCAAACATACACCACTGATCTGCATGTGCCCCGCATCTAGTTTCAATACTAAACTTTACACAATAGATATGCAAATAAATATTCATTCTCTAAGTCATTGAAGAGATGATCAGTGAATCCCCCAAAAGCCAAGTCTTCTCATTTTCAACAGATTGGAGGCCAAAAAAAAGATGGGGCTGAGGAGACGGCACAGCAGGTCTGGGTTTGACTCCTAGTACAGCAGGGTTTTGTAAATGCCACCAGATATTTCTGATGACCCCAACACTGTTGGAGTGAGTAAAGGAGTAGAGAATGAAATAAGCAGAATGGAACAGGGAATAGAGTAGAAAGAAGCAGAGAATGAAATAGAATGGATTAGAGAATGGAAATGAAAATGGGTAGGATGAAGCAGAGAATGGAAGAGACAATGGAGTAAAGAACAGAGAGCATCACCAATTTGAGCACCCAATCATCAATCTCAGCATCTATATAGGAGGGACCTTCCAGCGCCCCAATCACTGCTTGAAGAGAGTGAGAGAATAAAAACATGAGTGTCTTTTTTATTTATGACTATTAACTCCATTTGACTTAAGAATCCTGCTTCTTTTAAGATTATTTCATACATTCATGTTTGGTATTCAATCATGAGACCTAAATGTTTGTATTTCCTAGTGGTCTTCACTGAATTGCCTTTCCTGGAAAAACTGAAACAGTGGCAAGATATATTGGTACCCTCCATTCTTTCCTCTTTTTTCCATTATATAATCATCTTTTAAAGAGGAAAGAAAAGGCAAACTGGCCCTCTCCAACCTGAAAATTATATGAGGCAGAGTTTTCTGCCTGGATTGGCACAAAGAAGAAAATGACATTGGGATGGTTTCAACACTATGGGCAACTCCAAGGGCAATTTCTGAGGGTCTTCAGGGGCTGGATTTTAATGCATGAAATACAGTGGCCTTTGACAAAGCAGGTGTGAGCAAAAGGTCTGAGTTTCCATTAGATGAAAATACTCAGATTATGGTACAACCTCACTTCATTAACTGCATTCTAATGTGGTAGTGTCTTCTTTTCAAGTTATAGTTGATTTTATTAATAATTCTTATTGGGATCTTTTTTATTTTTCAGTCAACTTCCTAAAATCTTATTACAAATTATTATAAGTCTGCATTTTAATACTCAACATTTGGCTTCATTTTCTATTGGCTGGCATTTAAAAAAAAAAAAAGATCGGGCCAGAGCAGTGGCACAAGAGGTAGGGTGTCTGCCTTGCCTGCACTAACCTAAGATGGACCATGGGCCTCAGTACCATCCCTGGTGTCCCATATGGTCCCCCTGAGCCAGGAGCAATATCTGAGCATATAGCCAGGAGCATCACCAAGTGTCACTGAGCATTACTGAGCGTTACAGAGCATGGCCCAAAAACCAAAAAGAAAAAAAAAAAAGGAAAAGATCAATGTAAATCTGGAAAGAATAGTGCCTGGAACCTTCTAGAGCAGCATCTAGAACCATCTAGAATAGCAACTGGAACCAGGAATTCTGAGAAAAATCTGCATTTGACAACGCAGAAATATTGGTCTGAAATATTGGTCATTCCCATGTCAGACAGAGCATTTGTTATTATTGTCATTGTTGCTGCTGCTGTTGCTGTTGTTTGGGGGCCTACACCTGGTGCTACTCAGGACTGACTCTGGTTCTGCACTCAGCAGTCACTCCTGGGTAATGCTCAGGGAGCTGTATGGGATGCCAAGGATTGAACCCTGGTGGGCCACATTCAAGGCAAATGCCCTCCCATACTGTATTATCACTCCAGCCCCAAATATAGCATTTTCAATTCTCTTCCCCAAAGCAGTGTGAGTCAAACACATAAATATATCCCTTTTATTCTATATACTATATTTACCATACACACACCACACACATATTTATATATATATATATTCAAGTGATCAAACTACACCAAAGACCCTAAATTACTCCTATGGTCAGCAGCAATAAAGCAGCAAATAAAGCAGCACAAAAAAATTCTGTTTTCTCTTTGATTCTTGGGAAAGTTATTGAGGTTGTACCTCTCTTTGCAGAACCAAGAGTCATTTATTTTTCTCGAGGAAATGTGTCCCTCATAAGGTCTAAGAATAGATTTTTATTTTTGTTTCTTTCATCCTTGAACCCTCCAAGCCCTCACACCAATACGACACATGGCCGGAACTTAATACCTCAACGCTGACTACTGATTGATTAAGTAGAAATGTGAATGGCTGGGAGTGCAGACAAGAGAGACTATCATTTGCACCCTCTGGGACAGAATGGTGACTTGGCATCAGTGGTCATTATTCAGAGATGGTAGGATAATCCAGGGATTCTGAGCAGGAATCAATAAGTTGGGAGAAGAAATGAAAGACTGGCATCATCTGATCCATAACCCTGAGCAAGTCCTGGGGAAAGACAAGAAAGGGTAGTAACAGAGGACAAGCTTTCGAGCCAGACAGAGTTTCTTCCCCAGTGACTGTGTGGCCTTCGCAGGGTCTATGATCTCTGAGAGCCGAAGCCCTTCTCACTTCAGCATGTGGCTACAGTAATGTCCTTAATTATGTGAGGGAGTTGTCAGGCTAGCAAGTGGCAGATGCAAAACAAACTGCCAATTCTGTTGTCTTGATTCCTTGTTTAATCCACACTAAGTATCAATCAAGCGTAAGGCATGCCGCAGCATTTGGATTAAATGGTAGAGAAAAGAGAAAGGCTCTCCTTGAGAAACTGGACCCAAGGACAGGTTTTCCCTTGAGAGTCTGCAAGGAACCAAACTTGCGCATTTTCCAGACCCTGTACTGAACACTTGGCTTTCTTTTACAAATAGGAAGTGGATCCCAGCATATCCCAGCCAGCATTCAATCGCCAATTTTGTTTGTTTTCTTTTGGGGTCACATCCAGCTGTGTTCAGAGCTTACTCTTGACTCTGCACTTAGAGATCACCCCTGGTGGTACTCAGGGGGAAACAAGATGGAATTGCAGGCATGGAGCCCTGGTCAGCTCCATGCAAAGCAAGTGACCTCTCCACTGTACTATCTCTCCAACTTTGTTAATAACAATATCTGAAAGAAGCCCAGGCAATGGTTGAAAGTCAGAAAAGTGTTAAGGGCTTCTTTTCAATCAAAGATTTTTTGTTGTTTTTGTGTTGTTGCGACACACATATTATCTCATTATATGGAAATGGCAAGACAATGTTCAGTTCATATCTAACAGCATGGTCTGTCCACATAAGTCAAAGATTGAAAAGCCAATCTGTCCGACAGAATAAGGCTCATGTGTTTTAATGGGGAAAAGAAGAAAAGCATTAAGATGGGAACAAATGGCTCTGAGAAGGGGACAGCTGTTCCATCTGAGCTACTTTCTACGAGGGAATTGACAGATTCCCCTGTTCCCATTTTCATCAGAAACAGTAGTAGCAACACACGTGCACACACACGCATGCGCACGCACCCACACACACAAGTTGTCTTGGCACCTTAAGTAGAAACATTTTTCGCTGGAGACGAGAACTCCAATAGGCATCCACACTGCCCTTCAACATCAATGTCCCCCTCATAAAAGGTTTCCTTAAGCCCTGAGACTCACGCATGCCATAGTTGACACCTTAACAACCAGCACTGATGAGACCAGACAATGTTGCTGAGTGTCATGAGTCCCTTTATTCATGCCTCACAAGATGTGAGAGAGAGAGAGAGAGAGAGAAGAGAGCGAGAGAGAGCTGTGCCTTCATTCTTTGTCCTAGAATGAAAAAACTGAGGTTCCAAGCATTAACCTTTATTTACCCAAGGACTACACAACCCTAGAAGGCGACAAATATGCCATCTAGTTATGGCTGCGTCTCCATCCTCCACACTGCCACGCTGCATAACTCAAAGATATACTTGATGAGTATCGCTTCACATGTCAAAGACTCTGCTATGACCCAGAATACTTCTGGAAAAACCAAGTCTCTTGATGAAAAAACCATAAAAAATCCGTTCCAGCCATTTGCACCAAGCCTACCGATGTTTTGAGAGCTGCAAACCCTAATTTCATGTTCACTTTATAGTTTATCAACCACTGTGCATAAGCCATCATAAGCCATAGATTTTCAGACAAGCCCGTAACCTCCCCGACAGCAGCAAAGAAGCGTAGGGTTCAGGAAATGAGTATTGAAGTCCTGCCGCTTCCTGGAAGAGCTGAAGCCTCACGGGAGTTGCAGTGAGCCACATTTCCTCCAAAATTCAGAATCCCAAGGGTCCTGCTAATGGGTTCCCCTGGGCTTCATGTGGCTCTTGTGCTTCAAGACTCATTCACGCATGCCTGGATTTTGAACATCACAAAAGAATCCAAAGAATGTAGCATCTTATCTAAGTTCTTCGAGCTACATGAGAAATGAAATAGATGCAAACTATCCTGCCCCTCCTCCTCTACACACACACCACACACACACACACACACACACCACACACACACACACAGAGAGATGAGACTTAGTAACCACCACACCCTTCTCCAGAAGACCTTCTCAGAGAGGCCTGGGCCCATTCTGGAATGGGAAGGATATCCTGTGAACAAATTCCTCCCAAATCTATCTGGTTACGAATTAGGGCCAGACAGCAGAAATAGGTGGATTGTCAGCTTCTCAAAAGCCCTCATTTGCTACCTGAAGATTATGAGTTGCATGAGGCAATGACTGAGCATATAGAGGATAGGGTACAAGGACGCGAGGGTGCCATCTGATGGGGTTCCCTTCCTACATAAAGTTTCTGAAGTAGTTTCAACTAGTTATGAACTAGTTTTAGTTTCAAACTAGAAAAAAAACATTGAAATTCTATAAAACTCTAGTGAGAAATCAACCTGCTGTCTTTTTAGTCATTTAGGATGAGAAATTTGTAACAATATGATGACTTGCAGCATATGATCATGCAGAAAAAGTCCTTGGGTGCCAACACTCAGCTTTACCAAAAGTCAACCATGGCCATTTTTGCTTTACCAGGATCTACCCACTGTCCCCCCATTTCCGTTTTGCTTTGCTGTTTTTGTTTTGTTTTAGTTGTTTGGGGGACACAACTAGTGATGCTCAGGGCTTACTCCTGGTGTCTGCAACTTAGGAATCACTCCTTGTGAGCTCAGAGAACAATGTAGAGTGCCATGGATTGAGCTAGGCCAGACTTAGGCCAGCTGGATGCAAGGCAAGCAACCCCTATTCTGCTCTATTATGTTCCGGACCCCCAGTTTTTGTGATGTTGGGTGTGAGGGCCAACACACAAACAGTGCATAAAGTAGGGTGCTGTTTCCAATGATGATCAGGAGATTATGCAATGCTGGGAAGCAAACCCAGGCCTCCCGCATGCAAAATATGTTCACTAGTCCTCCTCATTATCTGCTGGCTTAGTAATCATTAATTGATTTAGTTTTATTTTTCTTGCAGTGCTAGGGATTGAACCCAGGGACTTGTACCTGACAACAAATTACTCTGCCACCTAAGCAAATTCCCAGCCTTCCTTTTGTTATCCCATGTTATCTTTAATGTTCAATTCTGGGTCCATAGATGTGGATTGATAATCCTGACTCTTATATTAATCCCAATGATAACCTGGACTAGTTTTTTTTTTTCCTTTTGGTTTTTGAGTCACACCTGGCAGTGCTCAGGAGTTACTCCTGGCATCTATGCTCAGAAATCGCTCTTGGAAGGCTCAGGGGACAGATGGGATGCCAGGATTTGTAACCACCGACCTCCCTGCATGAGAGGCAAAACGCCCACTTACCTCCATGCTATCTCTCTGGCCCCTGGACTAGTTCTTTAAAGACCACTGAGCATGGGACGGGAGAGAGAGATAAGAACACTCCGTGTGTTTACCTTGCATGCAGCCAACTCCAGGACCTAAGGTGGTTGGTTCGAATCCCAGCATCTCATATGGTCCCCTGTGCCTGCCAGGAGCTATATCTGAGCAGATAGCAGGAGTAACCCCTGAGCAATGTCAGGTGTGGCCAAAAACCCAAAAACAAAAAAAAAAAAAAAAACCACATGAGCAAAAGAGACTAATGAACCCCCAGGATTTGGTCACACTGCTACAATATTTCCCCTTTTTATTTTTTCTGTACCCATCTCCTTCAGTTTTCTAATCTCCTGGTGGTGTTTACTTTAATAAATCTGGCCATCAGGATAACCTGACAAGGAGGAAATGGGAACAACTTGATCTAAGAGTAAGTTGTCCTCCCTCATCAGCTATCAATAAGACAAAATCAGAAAACAGGTCACCCCTTGATATGTGCAAAAGCCAAGATCACTATATACTGATTGTTGCAACCAACACTGGACAGTACACATCCAGGGACCAACAACAACAACAACAGCAACAAAAAGCTCTAGCCTAGCTTTTGGTATACGATCTGTTCAACAAACAAGAGCTCCAAGTCCAGAAGTTTGACTGAGACAACCGCAGCTGAACCGGTCTTCCAGAAACATAACCAAAGACTTTATCCCGGCTCCAGTCTAGGAGCAACATAATGACCAAGAACACCAACTACAGAAGATGGATTAAAACGACACTGAAGAAACATAACTGCTAGAACCACAAAGAAAGACTTCATAAACTCCATTCCCTGAGCTGCACAGCCACCAAGATCTCTAGAAACAGAGGTCTGATTTTACCATCCAAGACAAAGCAGAAGTCTTCCACACACCACGAAAGCAGCAAGGGGAGAGTAAATGATCATACAAGGAGTCTAGAGTTAATCCCATGACAGTATACTTCAGGGGTGGAGAAACCCTGTATCTCCTAGATCAAGGGAATTCTCTCTACAATATCCCCAATAGTTACTGTGCCTATGCAGGGGGGGTAAAGAAAAGGAGAAAAAAAAGCACAAAACAATCATTTTTCCACATGTTTATTTATCGATTGATCGATTTTTTGACGTCTTTATTTTGGTATGGAGATTACGGTTGATGTCTCCAATATTATTTTATTTTATTTTGTCTTGTCTTTCTCTTTCTTTTTGCACTCGAGCATGATTTGATTTCAGAACCGAGACTATTGTGTGGTGCCTGTCTTTATTGCTGTAGTGCTCACCGGTTATTTAATTCGATATTTTTTTCTGTATTGTTGTGGTATTTCAATTACCTTTTTCACATTCTCTCTCAAACTGAGTTGGAAGCTTCTAGAGGGACTCAGCCCATTTTCAGCGTATTTGACTTTTGACTTCTTTTTTTTTTCCTCTTATTTTGAATACCATTCATATTGCTTTTCTTTGCCTTACAAACACAAAAACCACATACCTCGATTTCCTAAGCCCTGCCTCTTAAATAGAGGGGAAAACCAGGGAGGGTTCCAGGATCAATCAGATATGTGATCACTAATAGTAAGCCAGACAAAAGAGGGGTCCACTACTCTAGCAGCCTGGGGGGTGATGGAGGGGTATATGTGTTGTTGAAAGGGAACTAGAATGGGGGAGAGGACATAGTTGGTGATGGGTATTCCCCTGACTCAATGTTAATATGTACTAAATACTACTATGAAAGATATGTAAGCTATTATAGAAAAAAAATGTGTTTTTAATCAGAAAAAAATGATCTGGCCCATCAGGTTAGATGAGTTCCTTAATTTTCACAACTCTCAGTTGCCTCCTTCATAAGAGAGAACTAATGATCCCTTGTCCATAATTCATTAGACAAGACAATAGAGTAGTTGTTATGAGACAGCAAAGTTCCTTCCATGAGGGGAGGGGTAATTGTGGGTAAGGAGTGGGGAGCAATGAGACAACCCAGGGTTGGGATATCAAACTCTTAAACAAAAATAAATAAAAACTAAGTCAAGATAGTCCCTTGGGTAAAAGCAAATTTCTATAAGGGGGGCAGTCAACAAACAGCCCAGGCAATTATAGAATAGGAAATTGTCACAACTTGACTTTGTTCTTCAATGATACTTCTGACTTACTATGTGGAAACATCCCAACCTCTGCTCTTACTGTGCCTCTTCAATGTGAGTTCTTAAGTAAGTGCCTGAATGTCTCTATCAACTTAAACAATGCTCAAGTGTTGAGAGGATATTGTATTAAATAAATGGCCGGCTGGTGAGCTCACTCTTGGCTGTCAGGGAGACACAAAAACCTGGGACAGTCCTTGAGTGCTTGTTGGTCTTGTCTCTGTCACACACACACACACATCCACACACACACACACAACACCACACGACAAAAGTTAAAGGTATCCATTCTGATTGGCTTATTGTAAGGAAAGTGCCATACCAAGGCATTGGGTTTACACTGTACTGTAAAAAAAATTAAAAAAAATAAAACATGGACAGTAACAAAGACCATCGCAGAGAGAATAAAAGTTATGAAGAAAATCATGGAGGGACTTAGGGGATTAAGAAGGATTTGGCTTTCATTGTGAACTATCCTAATAATGAGAATATATGAGGGAAATAGAAAACCTGTCTAGGAGTACAGGCGGGGTTGGGTGGGGAGGGAGGGAGGTTTGGGGACATTGGTGATGGGAATGTTGCATTGGTGATGGGGTGGTGTGTCTTTACATGACTGAAACCAAACACAATCATGTATGTAATTAAGGTGTTTAAATAAAATATATAAAATAATAAGGATTTGGCAACCAGAGGCCAGTGAAAGAGACCCCTCATATTGAAGGTGGCAAGAGGCACAGATGTTGAATGGATGGGGCAAGGTGCAGTAAGCTTCAGGCTAAACACACAGAAACTGTGGTGTTGAAAATTAAGGTCCCTACACCTGGGACCCCAACCACTGGCCCTCTTCAAATTTCAGACCCAACACTGAGTAGCTGTGAAAACTTCTGGACCCAGGCACTAATTGGTCTTGCTGATGGCAAGAAAAATAATATCAAACAAATATGGTTTAGGGAGTTCGGTTTGTACTGTGGAGGGCTAGAATGCAGTTGTTTACTAGTAGTTCGCACCATACTATCTTTGTGTGTGTGCATGTATATTTTGTGTGTAGTCTTGTGTGTTGTGTGTGGTGTGTGTGTGTGTGTGGTTTTTGAGCTACACTCACTGCACTCAGTGGTTATCTCCCCTGGCTCTGTGCTCAGAAATTACTGCTGGTAGGCTCAGGGGACCATAGATATGAATGCTGGGGATTGAACCAAGGTCAGCAGGCAAACACCCATCCACTGTGTTATCGCTCTGGTCCCACACCCATACAAATAGCAAAATAATCAAGTATTCAAAGATTTTAAAAGATAATAGCAATACCCTTTACTCATGTCTAAGTTTACCTTTAAGCTTACTCTGTTTAGGAAATGTCCACCTCACCAATTTTGTTGGTTTTGTTTTTGTTTTTGGGCTACATCCTGGTGGCACTCAGGAGTTACTCCTGGCTCTGCACTCCGAAATTTACTCCTGGCAGGGACTAGAGGAACCCTATAGAATGCAGGGGATAGAACACGAGCCAGTCACAAGCAAGACAAACTTCTTGACTGCTGTGCTATCGAGTTAGCCTTGCTGAATGTTTTTGATGGTGCAGGAAATAAAAAAAAAATTTGAATACAAGGCAAAAATGTTCTACCACTTCAAGCACATCCACATCCCACCCTCATTATTTTCTGAAATACTTGAGAATATACCCCACTAGTATTTCTAAACATCCAGGATCAGACACCCAATTCCCCTGATAACTCTGGGCAAGTGAGTGCAAATGCTTTACGCTCTAGATTCAACAAACTCGTCCTAAATGAAGCCAGAATTATGCTCTCATGTGGATTCCCACAAAATCCACTTGGAAAGCTTCTAGGTGGTGGGCCCTGGGGTTAGAGCTGGAAGAGGAGCCTGGTTTTCCTTCATGACCCAGAGGTCATCAGGCATGATGCTTCTGCCAGGAGCGAAAGTTGAGATGCTCAGATCAATTCCACAATGTAAAAGAGCCCAATATAGCAAAAGAGAGAGGGAGATATTGGTTGCAATATTAGATACTGCCTTGTCCCCTGGGCACAGTCAAAACAGATACAAGTTTTCCATGCCAACTCTGGCCAGGTGAACAATTTTATGTGGAGTTTTTATAGACACTGGGAGACACTCTTTATACTATGGTCATAAAGGCTTTGGCATTGCTCTTGACCGTATTTACTGTGGTTTTTCTGTCCTTGCCCCCATCATTTAAACAATATTGCTCAACCCTGATTCCATTCCCCCAGCTTGTTGTACTCCAAAGCAATGGAGTCAACTGGATGGGATTCTGGAACGAAAAAGGGTGGCATGAGGTGAAGGAGCTAATGCAATTCAAACACCGGTTCCTGTCGGGCTAAAATGAAAAGCCACTCATTGCAGTATCTATTTGGACGCACCACAACAGCTAAGATGGTCAGAGCAGAAGAAAGTGGGAGAGGAACATGGAAAATATGCTTTGTGCAAGCTTTTGGCTTTTAAGTCACAAGAAATTACTTCAAAATGAAGTTTTTTTTCCAAACAATAAGAAGAAAATAATCTGCTGAGAAACAATGATCCTGGTTTACCTCCTCAGCTCCCCAGTTCCACTCCTGTAGAACAAAGGGAGCTTGAAGTGACCCCTGGGCTCCCCAAAGGGGTGAGGGTCTCTGTTGTTTGTCTGGGAGTAAGAGGAGACAAAGTGTGTTCATATCACTTGAGGACAAAATGTGCCTTCAAAAGCAAACTATTATTACAACAGAAACCAAGAAGCATTTGCAGAAAATCACTATCTCATCTGAATTGACATCTGTTAATCAAAGAGGTTGAGGCCCTTTTGAATTATCAAACTAAATATTTTTAGGAAATATCCCTGAATGCCTGAAAAGAACATGAGCAGCATCAGTAGAAGGAAAATAATCTTCAGAGAGAAAGGCAAGTCAAACACATCACAGGGAAAAATCATCCAGGGGAAATTCATCAAGGAAGATTGGCCCCCAAAAATAACAACACGTGGCCATTCCATCAGTCTCTACCTTAATCCTGCTCCCACTCCCCTTCCTTGCAAAGATCCCAATTGCCAGCCCAGACTTTTGATTCATCTTAGCAGTTATTTGATCAAAGCCCAAGAGAAAGCTCAGAAAAGTGATCGAGTAGGAAGATGAGGACAGAGAAATTGATGGAGATGATTATTCTCATTAAAGCATGTCGAGTGGCTCGCTGAGGGAAGATGAAAATGACATGAACTTGAAGCTTTTGAATTCCCAGTCAAGGCTGGTTAGGGATAGCCTGAAATTGACTTTCTGTGCCCCTTTTTGATGGATGACAAAATAAATGCATCTATCATCCCCTCCCACCGTCCCCCTTGCCACATGTTTTGGTAATGACAAATGTTTATGGTATGCAATACTGTCTGGAAAATCATTTGATATGCAATTAATGCATTCTAGCTCTGCACTAAAAGCTGGGTCTATCTTTTCCAGTGATCAGACCGGATGGTTTCTCCATAATTCTATTATTGATCAAGTGGGCTCTGGTGGACTGTCTATATTACTTTAATATCTAATAACTGATCCCACAGGCCTGATCTCTCAAAGAATCTCCAAGTGACAGCTTCGTCCAAACATACACTTTTCTTCCATATCTGTCCTTTACAATGACCTCCGCAAATCAATAATAAGATACCGCATTCCAATGAAAACCTATGATTACCAACAAGGACTGAATTGATTATAAAAACAAAAAATTCAGTCATTGGTGATAACCCATAGGTTTTCTTGGAGTGCAGTATAGAATGTTACACAGTTTCTAGATGCTCCCCACAAATTTTAGGGAATATGGAGGGATCAAACTAGCAGGATTATATGTAATTAACATCAATGATACTTACTTGCAAAGTTTCCATGTCTGTGACATGACACCTGGAAATTCCTTTCTAGTCCTTGCATGATTTACGCCCAGTTGAATAGTGCAAGACAAGTGTATTTTTCTTGAGGATAGATCACTGATTACTGAGACATTAAATATAGACCAAAAGCAAAATTGATAGGACTGGGTAAATAAGCTGTGCTCTAGCCACCCTAGCAGAATGCTTCTCTATCATTAAATGATTATAAAATTGCCCTTGTGCAACAAACAAATGAAAACAGAAGTTGACTATGGCATGTAAAACAAGTCAGGAAGTGAAAAAACAATTATGGAATGGTTTTTTATGGAATGGGCGGAACATCCAGAGGTCAAGGCAGTGAGACCTCAGAGGTAAACTGAGGGAGTGTGTTTCTTTTAAAAAAGATTTTCGGGGGCCGGGAAGGTGGCGCTAGAGGTAAGGTGGTCTGCCCTCACAAGCGCTAGTGTAGGATGGACCGCGGTTCAATCCCCCGGCGTCCCATATGGTCCCACCCCCCAAGCAGGAGCGTTCTGAGCATATAGCCAGGAGTAACCCCTGAGCGTTCAAACGGGTGTGGCCCAATAACCAAAAAAAAGAGAAAAAGAAGATTTTCAGCAAGTCACTGAGTGATTTTTTCCTGAAAGAAGGGGGTACAGGCCCAAAATACAATGGGAGCCTCTAAACCTAAGGAGTCATTTGATAGTGTTAGAAACTTTGGTGGAGGATATGGTCAAGCATACATCCCCCCATGCAGGTGAAAAAATATGATCCAGGGACCAAAGTAATAGCACAGCTTAGGCATTTGCCTTAAATTCTGCCAAACCTGGAAGAAACCTTGGTTTCGATCCCTGGCATCTCCATATGGTCCCTGAACCTGTCAGGAATGATTTTGAGGGATAAAAAAAAAGAATGATTTCTGAGCACAGAGCCCAGGAGTAATGCCTAAGCACCACTGGAGTGTCACAAAAACAAACATAAAAACAAAAACTAAAAAAGAAAGAAAAGTATCATCCAGACACGTGAATGTTCAAGTACTATGATTTGAATTTGGAAAGAAAAAATACAGTAAGCAACCTCAAAAAGAAAAAAAAAAAAAACAACCCTCAAGCGGCCTTGTAAACCACGGCCCAGCTTCACAGCTTTACCATTAATCTCTAAGACTCAATGCCCCAGCACCAACTAATAGGTATATGAGTCTTAGCGCTAAAAACTCTGTGAATGGTGAGCTGAGCCTCTACCTGCCTGACCAAAGCTCCAGTAGCCTCACTCCACACCCCCTCTGCCTACCACCAGGCAACTTCACTGCTTCACGATTCCTGTCTGCAGAAATGCCAAGTCTACTGAAATTTCCAGGACGGCCTCCCCCACCCTTCCCACACACACACAAACCCTATATTTCATAAAGCCCCCAGTAGCCATACCCCACATCCCACATTCATCAACCGTGTAAACAACAGCCCAGCTTCCCAACTTCAACCAAGATGCAAGTCAAACCACACCATTGAAATGCCTGGCTCGGTTCTACAGATCTTGAAGCTCCTGGAGCATACAGCCATCATCTGCAGCCATGTTACCCCCCAAATTCCACAAGGCTGGCAACCCAGTAGGAACACACAAAATTAGATGGGGGGAGGACCCTGAAAGCCAACTCATCTAAATCAATAAAAAACAACACAGGAAGGCTCGACTAGCAACCAACAGCTTGGCAGACTCTCAGGCATTGATTTTAATGACCCCATGGTAAGCTGTAAACAGTTTTCACAATTTTCCTTTTACTGAAGTATTTTTCCATAATTCCATTTGTCACTTTTTTGGTAAAAAAAAAATACCTAAAATTAATTGTTTTGTGCCTGCCAAGGGGAGGCTTGGGGATGTGAGTGAAAAATGGGGACAATGGAGGAGAGAAGGTGGAATTGGTGTGTTGGAACAGTGAATATTTGAAAACAATATAGTATAAATTTTGCCCAAGCATGGTTTTAAATAAAGTTGAATAAAATGAGGACTCTTTTTTTCTAAATAAAAAAATGGAGAAAGAAAAGAGGCAAAAACAGAAATTAACCAAATCAGTCAGAATTCTGCATCTCTTAGTACAACTTTACATACACACAAAAACTCACAAATTTTCCTTGCTTTTGGTGCCTGATGGCATGATGTAACCGTGGGTGGCTTTGATGCATTTGTACTTTTGTGTGCCTGTTGATATGAAACTTATCCCCAAAGACTGAGAAACTGCTCCCGGTTTTAGGGTTATAGCCAGAATCCTGACATCATTTCAGCTTATTCTTCTCCTCATGCATTTCACTTACCCAGGATGTCTGAATTCACATTATAGCTCATTTTAAGGCAAGTCAGTAGCCTTCAGGAAAAGCAATAGGCTCATTTCCCACTTCAAGACAGAACTGGCCCAGCAATAGCCCTACTGCACCTTTCCTTATCTTTCAAGGCTGTGAGATTTCAGCCAGGAAGCTTCTCATTGCCAGTGTATTTTTTTTTCTGAATGTAGCTCTTTCTCAGACCAATTTATTGCCCTTGTTCATAAAGAAATTAATTCTAATTATAAAGACCAAAGCAACCCCAGAGCATTCCATCTCGTGGGCCATGTTTAAACTGTGGACATTCGCCCCAACATTTATGACCTCTCTAAGGTTGTGAGAAATGCTTCCCCCAACAGAATCATGTGACTAAAGCCACAGTCCAATGGCACATTCCCTTTGTCCTTCAAAGCCTCCAATTTTGCAGTTCAACCATCTAAACTGTGACTCAGGAAAATAAACGCTCCAAGACAATGCCTGATAGAATTTCAACCCAAACGGTAACATACACATATCACAACTGATTCTTCTTCTTTCTTTTTTTTTTTCTTTTCAAGAACATCCAGCCACAACTAAAAGCATCCTTTAAATTGTCTGGGTTTTGTTTATCTTAAAACAAACCCTCTGCATTACTTTCATGTGGGGGATACTTGAAAACATAATTGCTGGAAATAACCACATAGTACACTGTTGTCAAAATCTTGTTTTCCCACACACCCCATTAGTCAGGGCATAAGTTTACTTAATGTATGTTGTATATACAGACTTGGAAGATATCAGAAAGCTTTGGGAGTTTCCCAACACCCCTCAGTCTGCTCTATCAGCTGGAGAAATACTACTGAAACACAATATCAAATTCAGCTATTTTTCCTCCTGGCAGAACTATAGAACAGAATTCTCTACAGTTGAATCACACAAATACACCCTACCAACAGAACCCATAACAACACCCCCACACTAAGGCACACTCACACACACTCATGCAGAATAAGTCCTGAACTATTTTTATGAAACACCCCTAGTTCTATGAACAATAGATCAAATTCACTTGAACTCAGCTCTGTGTACTGAAAACAGGATGGAACCTGAAAGTTGGTCTCCATCATGGAGGCAAACAAATCAGCTATCTGGTCAACAGAACCAACCACATGTGGCACTGGGTAACTGATTAATGACCTAAAACAAACCAAGTAAGTTAGGCATTGGTTAGCTGAGTATCCATGATTGCTGAACTCCCAACCAATGGTAATCAAATTGTCAATGAGCCAAAATGAATTGACCAAGTGGCCTGTTCATTCACAGAAGACCCAACTGCGAGGAAACCAACAAAGTGTATCTCTGATTAACAGAGAAACAACCAAGTGAAATCCATCCAGGTCAACTCCAGCCTCCTCCAGGAGAAATGGCGGGAAACTTACCAGCAAGAGAAATTCACACGCAACCGGAGCACACCCTGTGAACTCGGGCAAGTGTGAACACTAACTGGGTCCATCACACAGGATTGGGATTGGATCTCGTGTCTGTACTTACGGAGATTATTTATAGGGGGCTCTGGTAATCCGTGTTCTCATAATGTTGGACGTGGACCACAATGTTGAGATCTCTCTCAATGTGTTCAGTGTTGCAGTGACCTTGTGGGCCTCATGACATCCGCAAGGGCCCTGAAAGAAGAGAGAATGTCAATCTGTTCATGCCAAAGACAAAACATTTAGCACCTCACACTGTGCTTGGAGCATCATGCCGGTGGACAGGGGATGAGATCATTTCCTCCATGGAGCTGCCAGACTAGCTGGAGAGAGCACAGAAAAAAAAAGGAAAGTGAGGAGTAAAGTCACAGCACTTAGGGTTGAGTCTAATATCATTCCTCAGCCTTTCAACACCAGCAGGTCAGCACCCATGCAAGAAGACTGGCCCATGGACTGGCAGTGTTAACCCAGGTAGTGGACCAATAGTCCGCAACACTTTCTCCATGGCCAACCAGGATTTAAAGAATGACTGATGTAGAATATTAGAATTTCCACCTTAGGGAGTTGCCCAGGGGACAAGAAGTATGAAAATATAGCCTGTGACCAAGCTTCATAGACTGATCATCCCTTAAATCTAACCCTGACATTACAGAGGTACTTATATTTAGCCAGGCACTGTGCTAGCCCACTGTTCCATGCCTTCACTCAGCTGAGCCACTGAGAAGTATCTCTGAGAAGTGGTTTTCATTCGACACAGAAGAGTAACAAAGGTTCTGAAAGGTGAGTTTACTTGCCTCAAGGGCACAATGGTAAGCTGAAGTATGAGTATTTGAACCTCAGTTTGTCCTCGGTGTCCTGCCCACTGGGGACTGAATTTTCTGTAGCTAAACAAAGGGATTAGTTGGGGTGGGGTCTTGGAGGGTATTCATTCTGATGCCTCTCTTAGCACTGAGGGAAGGCTCAAGCCTTGGGGTAGGGTCTGTGCTTTTACTTCATATCCTTTCTACTTGGCCCCCTGCAGAATCACCTTGGCATTCCTAAAAACCCCAGCATCACCCCTCACTCTGTCTGCCAAAATTCACCCAAGAGATGAAGATGGCCATGTCCATGAGGAAGAAACAAGGGCTGTTTGTCCAAATAATAACTCTCAAATCTTAGGGCTTGAGCACAAGATCTTGAAGGCACAGTGGATAGGGCATTTGTGGCCAACCTGGGTTTGATTCTCAGCATCCCATATTAGTCCCCAAGCCTCCCAGAAGTGATTTCTAAGTGCAGAGCCAGGAGCGACCCTTAAGTACCACCCAAGTATGGCCCCAAAACAATAAAAGAACTCTCAGAACCATCTTGACTCAAGGATCCAACCATTCAGTCAGTTCTTGGGATGGGGCCCCCCACAACCTGCCTGCAACAGCACACAGTCCTCCAGCCTCTATGCAAGTCTGATACACAATGAGGCAGAGTCTCCATGAGGGGCAGAGATACTTCAGGTTAGAAAAGAGACTGAGATTAAGGGGACTTTGGACAAGAACCACAATTAGGAAAAGCTTCAGAAAAACATACCTGAAGCCCGAGAAATTGAAAGACAAAGATTGAGGCTATTGGGAGAGGAACATGTGACAACTGCTCATTCATTCATTCATTCATTCACTCAGCAAATATTCATTGCCTATTGCATGCCAGATTCTAAGGACACAAAAGTGTCCAAGACACGTATGACACTCCCTTCAAACAGCTGTATTCTGAGGAGATAATATTTTTATGAGTCTTGTCAGGGCTGGAGGATAGCACTCAGGGAGGGTATTTGCCCTTGCATGCTGCTGACCCAAGTTTGATCCCCGGCATCCCAAAGTTACCTAAACCTTCCAGAAGTGATTCCTGAGTGCAGAGCCAAGCCCTGAGCACCATGAGATGGGTGGGAAAAAACACCAACGAAAAAAAGAGCCACTGTCAGATGAATACACAGACTGTAAACAACCAGGGCAGCATCCTTTTATCAGCACCCCAAATTGGAGACAGCCTGACTTGTTGGTAAGAGATAGACAAAAAGGGGTTCTTTGAGTGAAAGTGATTGGGAAATAAAAAGGGATGGAGCTCTGTCCTAGATGTTACATAGGTAAAACTTGGAAGCTTTATGTAAGTACAAGAAACAAAAAGCCACATATGGGATGATTGCATGAACGGGAGCTATTCAGAAATGGCCATGTCATATGGACAGAAACTCGATTAGTGATCCCTGGGGCTGGGATGTGAATTGAGGGGGTCTTGGAAAAGTCTGATAATGGGTGAGGGGTTCTCTGCAGGGGGATGGAAATATTCTCAAATGAAAAGTGGGATGGTGGCTTGACTTTGTGAATATGCAAAAAATGGAAGATCTTAATTGGGGGTGGTTGGGGACAAACTGATTGTACTCGGGGCTTGCTCCTGCCTCTGTGCTCAGGGATCACTCCTGATGGGTCATCAGGGAACCATATGTGGTGTCAGAGATCAAACCTGAGTTGGCCACAGGTAAGATAAGGCACTTCTACCTATTATATTACTGCTCCCAGCCTTGCATATTTTAAGAAATCCTAGATGAAGGGAAGGATAACTAGATGATTATCAAAAAAAATATTCCTTTGCAGAAGCCGGAGAGATAGCATGGAGGTAAGGTGTTTGCCTTGCATGCAGAAGGACGAGTGATTTCAAATCCCCCGGCATCCCATATGGTCCCCCGAGCTGCCAGGAAGCGATTTCTGAACATAGAGCCAGGAGTGACCCCTGAGCACTGCCAAGTGTGACCCCAAAATCAAAAAAAATTCTTCCTATGTAGATGGAACATGAGTTG
Source organism: Suncus etruscus (assembly GCF_024139225.1). Lineage (NCBI taxonomy): Eukaryota > Metazoa > Chordata > Mammalia > Eulipotyphla > Soricidae > Suncus > Suncus etruscus. The sequence continues at coordinate 11,358,484 of NC_064849.1, read as the reverse complement.
AACCTCTGAGTGGCAAATAAAAGCTGGTCACCAAAAGAAGCTAGACAGAGGACAGTAAGTAAAGAGATAGTTAGAGAAAGTACACTAGTAGAGGCCTTAAGGCAAGTAGCCGACTCACGGTTAGAATCTCCTGCACTGCAGGGTCCCCTGAACACACCAGAGCAGTGAGCCAGGAGTAACTCCTGAGCATATGCCCTGATAAGGCTCAAAAACAATCCCCAATAAAGAGAAACATTTGGGGCATCGGCAGTGGCCAGTGCAAAAGTTGTAAGAAACAGTGGAGCTGCTTGAGGAATAAGAAAATGAATAGAGGAGCTGGAGCGATAGCAACATCAGAAAGGGCATTTGCCTTGCACATGGCCAACCCGGATTCGATCTCAGCATTCCATAAGTCCCCCAAGGCCTATCAGAGTGATGTCTGTGCACTAGAGCCAGGAGTAGCTCCCTGAGCTGAGTGTCGCTTGGGTGTGCCCCACCCCCCCCCAAAAATAAAGTGAATAGAGCAGTTGGGTGGTGAATAAGAACATTTCAGGGTGGAGAGTATCAGGATTCATTGTAACAGCAAACAAGAAGTGCATGTGTCAATCTAGCCAGTCCATGGGGCAGAAGCTGACTTAGCAACTGCGTCTCTGAGAACAGTTCTGCCTCCCTAGGAGCAAAGCACATGACCTGAGACTCCCAAGGCCAGCAAGAAGCAGCAGGACAAACTAACCTGCTTTTTTCACCCCAAAAACAGACTTGATTCTGGGGTCTGGGGAGACTTGGTCAGCGTCACCCAGATCTGCAGAGTCCCGGATGGCTCCTGAGGGCAAAAGTCCAGGATAATTTATCTCCAAAAGCCATAGCCACTTTCTCCCCAGAAAGCCCAGCCCTGGGTGCACAGAGGAATGAGGGTACTCATGGCACCTCCAAATCCTGCAGTAGGACTCCCTACTGGGTGTGGTTAGAAGAGGTGGAGGAATAGAACAGTTCCAGTGTATGGTCTCTAGTCATTCATAAACATGACGAAAATTTGGGGTGTCATGAATCAGAACCCTCTAGTATTGGCACAGTTTATGTTGAGTGAATCTCCATCATGACTGCCCTCCCAACATTCCTCATCCCAAGTACAAGGCTCTCCTTTTCATCTGCATTCTTGCTGTCACTTCTTTGTTTTGTTGCTGATCATCACTCTAAATAATTGAATAAACTTACAGGCTTCAGGAACAAAATACTAGTATGCTAGTTGCAGAAGAGAAGAGGGCAAAGGAAAGGGTCGACTGTATGACAATCAACGGAACACCTAGACTTCTGGGGATAAGTGGAATGGAATATAGTCATCGAGATGTCTGTGCACCTGAAAATATTTATAATGTTACAGATAAATCCATTTTTATAACCTGGAAAATGATTTAAAATGTTTGTTGAAGGGCCAAAGCACTAGTACAATGTTTGCCTTGCATGTAGCCAACACAGGTTTCAGCCCAGCAACTCACTATATGGTCCCTCTAAGCACACGAAGAGTGACCCCAGTGAGTGAAAGCAAGGAGTAAACCCTGAGAGCAGCTAGGTGTGTGTCCCCCCCCCAAAACACAGGAAATGAAATTTTAAAAAGAATGTGCATCTCAATGTGTACCTGGTGCATTTGATGGCTAAATGAGAATTAGGATCCTCAAGTAAAGGAGGGTGACTATCAGTGAAGATGCCTGAAAGTGTATGCACCCCTAAAAGGGAAACAGTTTAAATGATCTAGTGATCACTAAGTAACCCTCACTATGGTGATGTGTGGCTTAAAAATTTCCCCGGCCTCTGGAGAGAAGAGGTTAATGCCCTTTGCTTTGCCCGTGACTGCGACTAGTACCGTGGTTCAAATCTCAGCACCGCACTGTCACCCCAGCACTGTTGGGAGTGACCCCCAGAACAGCCCTGGAAAGTGACAGAGTAAGCACAAGAAAAACTATGGGGGGCTAAAATTATGATACTATAGGGAGGATGCTTGCCTTGCACACAGCCAATCCAGGTGCAAGGTTAAGCATCTCATATAGTCCCCTGATCCCAACAGGAGTGATTCCTGATTGCCAAAGCCAGAGTAACCCCTGAGCACCACTGGTGTGCAAGAAAGAAAGGAAAGAAAAAGAAATAAGGAAGGAAGGAAGGGAAGGGATGGAGGGAGGGAGGGAGGGAGGGAGGGGAGGGAGGGAGGGAGGGAGAGAGGCAGAGAGAGGGGGAGGGGGAGGCAGGGAGGGAGAAAGGAAGGAAGGAAGGAGGGAGAAAGGAAGGAAGGAGGGAGGGAGGAGGGAGGGAGGGAGGGAGGGAGGGAGGAAGGAAGGAAGGAAGGAAGGAAGGAAGGAAGGAAGGAAGGAAGGAAGGAAGGAAGGAAGGAAGGAAGGAAGGAAGGAAGGAAGGAAGGAAGGAAGGAGAGAGGGAGGAGAAAGGAAGGAAGGGAAGGAAGGAGGGAGAGAGGGAAGGAGAAAGGAAGGAAGGGAAGGAAGGAGGGAGAGAGGGAAGGAGAAAGGAAGGAAGGGAAGGAAGGAGGGAAGGAGGGAAACAGGGAGAGGAGGGAGGAAGGGAAGGAGGGAAGGAGGGAGGAAGGGAGGGAGGGAGGGAGGGAGGGAGGGAGGGTGGGAAGGGAAGGAGGGACGAAGGGAGGAGAGAGGGAGGGAGGGAGGGAGGAAGGAAGGAAGGAAGGAAGGAAGGAAGGAAGGAAGGAAGGAAAGGAAGGAAGGAAGGAAGAAGGAAGGAAGGAAGGATAAGGAAGGAAGGAAGGAAGGAAGGAAGGAAGGAGAAAAAAATAGTAAGTAAACTATGGGTTCTCCTGTCTTTCTCAGTTTCTCTCACAAGGCTCAAGCAGTGATGGGCAAAGACAATCAAAACAAGTTAATCAGAAAGAATCCCAAACTCTCAGGAGGCAGTTCAAAATATAGATTTATTTATTCATGGGGACCTGCCTCCAATAAATATAACATAATCCCTGGAGGTGTAAGCTTTTTCGGTGCCTAAAATCATCCTAAATTTGTGACAAATGTTTTCTAATTTTACTCCTTCAACACAACCTAAAATAGAGGTGTGTAGATGTCCCACTTAGCAAGTTGCCACTGGCAATGCAAGCAGACTTCACAATAAAACACACTTGCATAGACTGGAATGCACACTCAAAAAAAAAAAGGCACTCCAGAAAGGAGCAAAAGTCCAAAAGAGGTTTCACAGATGACATAATGGAAGTAACCAACTCCATACTCTCAAGCCAATAATGCACAGGGCCCAGTCTGTGGTTCTCAATGTTTTTATGTTTCTCAGAATTGCATGAGTGTTGTTACCCCATAGAGTTAGTTCAAAAATGCAATCCTGGAGCTGAAGAGATAGTACAGTGAAGAAGACACTTGCCTTGCACTGCAACCATCTTGAATTGATACCTGGCACCAGGTTATGGTTTCCTGAATCCTACCAGGAGTAAGCCCCCTGAGTACTGAAGGGTGTACCCCCACCACCCAAAAAAAGAACAAAGAAAGTCATAAAAAATTCAATTCCTTATCTTCAGCAAGTCTGGCCAGGATCTGGGCTGTTTCTCTTCATTTCCGGCTGATGGGGAAATCAACTCAGTTCCTAGACTGCTGGTTCCAGCTGAGTGACAAGATCCCCCACAGGACCCGAACAGTTCTCAGGCAAAGCTTTCTTTTTACTTAAAGGTTGACTGCTGGATGAGAAGAAATAGTTCCATCAGCAGATTCGGTTCATCCAGTCGTTTACTGGGTGGGTCATCCAATCAGTTGAAGAGTTCGAGCGGCCCCCCAAAAGTAGTGGAATCGCCTCAGAATTCAGAGTGAATTTTCCTCCAAACTGGGACATCAGTCTGCAGCACGGGGCATATATGCCAACCCATGATGTCTGCACTTCGTATCTATCCTACATCTCTCCCTGTTCTACTTCTCTGAAGAATCCCAAGGGCTTTGGGTGGTCTGTGTTGAAGAAATTCCATTTTTCCTTAATCCAGTGTGAACTTTCAAACTTCAACATCATTGAAGCTTTACCACAGGAGAGATCAAAGATGGTCAAACACCGGCGCCATTGTTGAGAGGCAGCTCCTGTCATTTCACTGGCACCTTAGTCACTTGCCCTATTCTTTCTCCATTGCAACCTCTTACTTTCCTCAGTTCTAGGGACAGGATAGATGACCCACTACAGAAAACCTCACAGTATGCATATGTATTAAATGGGAGCAATGTGAGTGAATGAGGAGACAAGTCTTCTTCTGCTGTGTAAAACCCATAGTGTGAAAAGACAAACTTTAAGGACCAGAGCAATAGTACAGTGGGACAGGGCATTTGCTTTGTATCCGGCCATCCCAGGTTCTATCCCTGGCATCCCATAAGGTCCCCCTGAGCCTGCCAGGACTAATCTTTGAGTGCAGAGTCAGGAGAAACACCTGAGTGCTGCTGGTTATGGCCTCAAAAAAATTTATAAAAAAGACAAGCTTCCTGTGGCAGGAAACCATACAGGACAGGCACATGGGGTACAGTCAAGAAGAGATTGTCTGTGTCTATATCCCATGCTATAAAAAACAGCAAAAGATAATAAAACCAGCACATTCACAGATTAAGTAATAAATCTTAGACCTCAAACTCAAATTAGCTCAAAGTAGTGGTTTGGAGGGCTAAAGTGGGGGGGGGTGATACCATCAGGAAGGTGTAAAACAGGTTTTGCAGAGAATCTGGTGCCTTTGGAGCTTAGCCCAGAGAACAGATCAGCCCATGCAATGTCCGAGGAAGTGAAATGCATCCCAGGCCACAGGACCCCAGGAAGTGTCGGCTGGCTTGGTGGATTCACAGACACAAAAGCAAAGCCGCAAGTGAGCAAAGAGATGGCATGAGATCCAAAGTCAAGAGATTAGATCTGGCTTCAAAGCCCTTGTGGGGAGACGACTGTCCCCAGGTTTAAAGCAAGTTCAGGCTTTTCAGCTCTGAAGAGGATTCCAGAGCATTTCCTCTGGGCCCAGGAAATGTCATTTCTTTCTCAAGAATGCCAAGTCCGTGGCCCTGAGGGAACTTTGCGAGAGGTGTTGGTCCCACAGGCGTCCTTCACTCAAAGCTCCTCAGGCTGTGATGTTTCCAAGGGTTGGCGTTTTGTCCTTGTGGTACTCGGCCTCCCTGCCACACACCACCTGATAAAGTGGGTTTTTATTAAGGCAGGGACTCGGAGCTCAAAGAGGGATATGAAAAGCCTGTAAGAAAAAGTAATTTAATCACTGGTTCAGGGCCAAGCATCTAGCCAAGCACAGGTCCCTGTGGTCTGGAGGTGTAGGGGGAGGTCTGATCAAAACACCAGGATCCCCAAGGCTGGATAGGAAAAAGAGGTAGATGAAGGGCATAAAGACTAAAGGTGGAGAGAAATTGTCACTGGCTGCCAAATTCTTTGCCACAACGATCATGTGGGACCTGGGACCCCATACTCTGCCATTTGGAAATCTGAGTCCCTTTGAGGCTCATCCAGGACTCAAGCATGCTGTCATCTGGCTCTGGGTGGAGAGTTTCAAGCACAAACAGCACGGGGCCCTCACTCCCTGTAACATCTTTCTGTCTCCACGGCCTTAGCCCAGGGCCATGTGCACCAAATGGCTCACATCTCATTCTGAGCAGGACTCTGGGACCTAGACACATGGCTGGACTGTCTCGGAAATTCCTGGGCACCTGACAGGTATCCCCATTCAACACTGTGCCTGCTTCAAGGCCATGCTACCTAGTAGTAAGGATATCTGGACTCTGGCCTTCTGCTGGGCTGGGTCTGAAGGCTCTGCTCATAGAGGCAAGCAGTGCCTTTATTCAGTACCCCTGTCCTAGGATCTAACACCATGGGAAGAAAGATGGGAGTACATGAGAGCCACAGGTATGAAACCAGCATAAGTCAGTTCTAAGCAATGAGGCCTTTGATACAGTCTGAGGAGGTTCTCCTCGCCCAATTCTGCATGAGCCACACTTCCCATGAGTCCATTGAAATCACCAATACATAAATCAATGCCACACCAGACATGGAGGCCCTGGCATCCCAGAGTACACCACCCAGCCTTTGCAATAGAGTTGAACTTCAAGTCTCTAATAAATGATGATGAGGGCTGGAGCAATAGTACAGCAGTAGGCATTCGCCTTGCATGCAGCTAGCCCGGGTTAGATTCCCGGCATCCCATATGGTTCCCCCAAGCCTGCCAGGAGCAATTTCTGAGTTCAGAGTGGGAGTCAACCCCTGACTGCCCATTGGGTATGGCCCAACCCCTACCCCCCAAAAATGATAATGAAGGGCAGGAGTGATAGTACATCGGGTAGGGCATTTGTCTCACACACAGCCCAGGTTCAATCCCTGGCATCCCCATATGGTCTCCCAAGCCCATTCAGGAGTGATTTTCCTGATACACAAAGCCTGAGTGTTACCAGATGTGGCCCCAAACCAATAACAAAATTTATGATAATAAAGAGGGGGCGAGACCCACACCAGAGAGTTTGTGTCTCCCAAGTCCATTTTGAGGAGATCCTCGCATAGCTAGAAACAAGGGGATCAAGTTTTACAGACAAGAATCTAAGAGTCAGAATGGAGAATTCACTTTTTCCGAGGCCCCCCCAGCATTTCTGAGACATAGCTGAGGCAGCATGATGTGACCCGTGGCTGGGAAAAATTAGCTTGATGGGTCTCTCTTGGAGTTCAGGAAAGCACCTTTTATGATCCAAGAGTCCACTAAAGGGGAACATCAGAGCTCGGCCCACAGGTTCCCATGTGGCCAGGCACACGTCTCTCTAAGGAAGCCAGAGACCTGGTTTTTTTGTGCAATCTCCCAGTTTGACAAGGTTTTTTACTGGCTCCGTGTTGGTTCAAACAACTAGCATAAGAGACTAAAGAGGTTTCACAGCCAATGCAATGAGCCTTGAATGGATGCTGCTTTGACAGTTTAACGATGAACACTGTAAAGTGGCCAGCTGTTTGAGGACAGGGAATTTGTTTGTTTGCCCCCTTGGGTGTGATACTGGAATTATGTTTTGTGAGACAATGTCCTTGGGTTTAGGAGATCCAAGCTGAAAAATTTAAAGAATGTCAAGAATTCTCAAAAAAATAAAAAGGAAAAAGTGTGGGGGAAAAGATGGCAAAGAGGAGGGAGGGAGGAAGGGAGGGAGGGAGGAAGGAAGGAAGGAAGGAAGGAAGGAAGGAGAAGGAAGGAAGGAAGGAAGGAAGGAAGGAAGGAAGGAAGGAAGGAAAGGAAAAAAGGGAGGAAGGAAGGAAGGAAGGAAGGAAGGGAGGAAGGAAGGAAGGAAGGAAGGAAGGAAGGAAGGAAAAAGGGAGGAAGGAAAAAGGGAGGAAGGAAGGAAAGGAAGGAAGGAAGGAAGGAAGGAAGGAAGGAAGGAAGGAAGGAAGGAAGGAAGGAAGGAAGGATAGGAAGGAAGGAAGGAAGGAAAAAAAGGGAGGGAGGGAGGGAGGAAGGAAGGAAGGAAGGAAGGAAGGAAGGAAGGAAGGAAGGAAGGAAGGAAGGAAGGAAGGAAGGAAGGAAAAAGGGACGGGAGGGAGGGAGGGAGAAAGGGAGGAAGGAGGGAGGTAGGAAGGGAGAGAGGAAGAGAGGAAGGGAGGAAGGGAGTGAGGGAGGGGAGAAAGGAAGGGAGAAAGGAAGGGAGGGAGGGAGGGAGGGAGGGAGGAAGGAAGGAAGGAAGGAAGGAAGGAAGGAAGGAAAGGAAGGAAGGAAGGAAGGAAGGAAGGAAGGGAGGAAGAAGAGGGGAGGGAGAAAGGGAAGAAGGAAGGGAAGGAAAGGAAGGAAGGAAGGAAGGAAGGAAGGAAGGAAGGAAGGAAGGAAAAGAGGGAGGGAGAAAGGGAAGGAAGGAAGGAAGGAAGGAAGGAAGGAAGGAAGGAAGGAAGGAAAAAGGGAGGAAGGAAAAAGGGAGGAAGGAAGGAAGGAAGGAAGGAAGGAAGGAAGGAAGGAAGGAAGGACTGGAAGGAAGGAAGGAAGGAAGGAAGGAAGGAAGGAAAAAAGGGAGGGAGAGAGGAAGGAAGGAAGAAGGAAGGAAGGAAGGAAGGAAGGAAGGAAGGAAGGACGGAAGGAAGGAAGGAAGGAAGGGAAGGAAGGAAGGAAGGAAGGAAGGAAAAAAGGGAGGGATGGGAGGGAGGGAGAAAGGGAGGAAGGGAGGGATGGTAGGAAGGGAGAGAGGAAGAGAGGAAGGGAGGAAGGGAGTGAGGGAGGGAGAAAGGAAGGGAGAAAGGAAGGGAGGGAGGGAGGGAGGGAGGAGGAGGAAGGAAGGAAGGAAGGAAGGAAGGAAGGAAGGAAGGAAGGAAGGAAGGAAGGAAGGAAGGAAGGGAGGAAGAGAGGGAGGGAGAAAGGGAAGGAAGGAAGGAAGGAAGGAGGAAGGAAGGAAGGAAGGAAGGAAGGAAGGAAGGAAGGAAGGAAGGAAGGAAGGAAAAGAGGGAGGGAGAAAGGGAAGGAAGGAAGGAAGGAAGGAAGGAAGGAAGGAAGGAAGGAAGGAAGGAAGGAAGGAAGGAAGGAAGGAAGGAAGGAAGGAAGGAAGGAAGGAAGGAGGAAGGAACGGTCAGTAAAACAGAAACCCTCATAATCATACCTACAAATGAGGAGGTCCCAGCTAGGGCTGACTCTACCCATCCATGACATTGGACAAAGCTTGGACACACAGCTCACTGTCTCAACTGCTGTGTGGGGTGGGTGCTTACTGGCACCTAGTGGGTAGAAGCCAAGGATGCGGCCAAACCTTTAGCATTGCACAGGACACAACCCCCCTCCCCAAATACAAAATTCCCCAGTCCCCAACAGCCAGGGGGCCACATGGAGAAACCCTGTTCTAGGGCAAGGAAATGTGGGGCACATATTCTTTTTCCCCCAAGGTTGTTTTTCTTGGCTGGTTTTTGATGGATACCGACGTTTCCCAGTAAGAACTGGGGAGAAGACAGAAAGCAACATGGGTACAGACGCACCCAGCATGCAGCTAGACACCCTCACTCAAGACCATCCCTCCTGTTGGCAGGAGTAGCACAGGGTGTTCAGGGGCACTGGGCACACTGTCAAAGTCACCTGCAGGGGACCTTCTTGTTTCTGCCCCTACTTGGCCAAAAAAAGGGGAGCAAGGGACATGCCATGATGCTGAGCCTGAAACCCTGGCATCCAAGTGGCTGGTTCTTGGAATGTGCAGGCTCATTGGTCATGCAGCAGTCTGGGCCCGGAACTGCCAGGTGTGCATGATCTTGGGTGAGCCGGTGTCTTCAGATGGGGGGTGAGGAGATACGCCCATCTCTGTCAGCTTGATGCCCCAAGTAAAGCAAAAGCAAGTTAGAGACTTGGGCCACCCGGGAACCAGCGCGTGACCAAAGTGGTAGGGCCAGTCACACCCAAGCAGCCCTTTGCCCCTGCAAGCAAACCCTTAGCAAGGGCCAAAGTGATAGCACAGTGGTAGGACATTTGCCTTGCATGCAAGCTGACCCAAGGAAGGACCCAGTTTCAATCCCTGGCATCCCATATGGTCTCCTGAGACTTCAGGAGTGATTTCTGAGCACAGAGCCAGGAGTAACCCCCTAAGCACCCAAACACACAGAAACACACACAACACACACACACACACACACAAGCAAAGCAAACCCTCAGCAGCCACTTCTGACGGGGCTGAACTCTGAACAAGACATGAGTAGCCTAGTGCCCATGCAAATCTCTGGGGCAGCATGCCTCTCAGCCCCCCACAGAAATGCACAGCTCTGCTGCATCCCAGGGAAAACACAGACACAGAATGCAAGTAGGAATCATCTAGGATTCTTGCACCCCAACTCTAAAACTAGGGCCAGAATAAGCAAGTATTCTCTTTTAAGCCGATAGGGGCCACCCCCCCCATGAGGAGGTTGCTACATGCAGAATTCTTACTAGAACTCAATGGATGTGCATTTAAAGGAGCATTTCCACCCCACCATACCCCCCATTCGGATGTTCAGGCCATCTGCACAGAGGATCCCAGGTGGAACCCTGGGGCTGGGCATCAGTCACCCGGTTTTCTAATTGTGTGACCTTGGGCAAGTCAACCTGAACCAGGCTTTTCTCCCTGTGTCAGTGGGGTTAAAACAGTGCTTGCTGACTCAGTTCTAAGTAAGGGCTGAATGAGAATGAATGTGTACACACACCACACACACACACACACACACACACACACGTATATGCACGCATGCAAGCACATCTTCACTCAACAAGTTAAACCTTTTCCTTCAAGACTTGGTGCAGCATGAAAGTCCATAGCACCTAACGTCACTGGAGAAATTCTGAGGAAAAGGAGACATTTGGAGACTGGAGACTGGTTGTTTGTTTTTGGTTTTGCTTTTTGTTTTTGTTTTTGTTTTTGCTTTTATACAACCCAAGCTGGCATTCTGCTATAGCCAGAGTAAAAGCCAGGCCCTCAAAAGTGCCTTTAAACTTGGATCTAATCTTCAGGGAATATTAACTTCCACTTTATTCTGTACTCTGCAAGACTGAAATAATGTGTTCAGGCTTTCACACACCACACACACACACACACACACACACCACACACACACACCACGAGATGAGATTCTACCTCTAAGATCTTTCCTGATCCCTGTAGAAGCATGTATCTGCACCCCTTCTCCCTTATGCTGGGGTGCTGCTTTTTTCCTGGAGCAAATATGCCAGGGTGGGCTCAGGACCCAGAAGTTGAGCATCCTGCTATGTATGTGCCCTTTCCAAGGTTCCTGGGCTCAGAAAATTCAGGTCACATAGGCCCAAGACTGCCTCCCACCTTCTCCCAGGTGCCAGAAGGTCGGTGCTCAGGGAAACCTCTCTGCCTCCCTCCACGCCTCCCCACCACCACCCCACACCCACACCTAGAAGCCTTAACGAGGCTTTTTTTTTTTTTTTTTTGCAAGCCAAGGTGATGTTTTGGGGTGATGACTGCAGCTGAGGAATAAGCCCCCCCTGGAATGGCCTCTGGGGGGGGGGGGTCTCTGCCGCCCAGTCTCCATCACCTTAGTACTACTGACCTCTGCGAATCCAAGACCATACCCCCTACCTGAGCTAGAAGTCCAGCCTCTGGGGGAGCAGGTGAGGGAAGTCAGTGGGCAGGACTGCACCCCCACTCCATTAGTATGTCAGACTCTCCCCCACCCCCCAATCCCTACCATGCTGACTTAGGTCCCTGTCCTCTGGGCACCTCCCCCACTGACCCTGGCCCCAAAGGAACAACTTCTTCTCGTCTGCCCCCCCAGATCCGTCCCTTGGGGGTCCGGAGGGGGGGTATCACTGGATACTCTGCGTATAAATAGGAAATAATTACTAGTGAGGTGGAGCTGTTCCTTCGCCTATTTTTGGTGGGTCTCTTTGTTCCGATTTTGCAGGGAGGCGCACGGAACAGAACGCGTGAACGCGCGCGCACACACACAGGTCCCCCCCCGCGAAGGTGGCTGGTAGGGGAGAGGTGCGGGATGGAGGGAGCCTACTGGCCACCCCGGGAGGTGGGGGGCCATCTTCCGAAAGCGATGAAAGCCTGAGTCCCCCCACCAACCATTCCGAGGTTCTCAGGCAGCCCTGAAACCCTCCCTCCCTCCCTCCCCAACCTCCTGGCACCCCACCCCCACAATCCCGCCAGGCCTCGGCGTGGGCCAGGGGCTGCCAGTTTTGCCTCTAAAGTTCCTGGGTCGTGGGAATGAATGGATTGGATGCCAAAAGAAAAGGGGGGGGGGGGTACAAAAGGAAACGAGCCCCATGAATGCCACCCAAATGCCTTCTGATGCTTCTTGCTCGCTCCTCGCTCGCTCGCTCGCTCGCGTGGAGACTTGCATAATGTAAGAAGGCCAGCGGGAAAGTTGACGAGTGGGGTGTCGTAGGGGTGCAGGCGCGTGGGAAGGGGGCTCCAGAGTCCGTGCCTAGGGGCGCGCGCCCCAACCGAGCCTCTGGCCCCTTTCCCCACCTTGCAGGAAGGGAAGGGGACCCGGCGAAGCAGGCGAGGAGGGCAAGGCGGGGGTGTCACCGAGGTCCCACACACACACACACACACTCCGGTTCCAGGGGGGGAAGCCTGGCAGCTCGGGGAGGAGGAAAGCGAGGCGGCCGCTGCAGGCAAAGCTTTTGTTCTCGCCACCTCCCTCGCCTCCTTTTTGCGCGAGTCGGTCGAGTCGAGTCGGACGAGTTGCAGGCGGCCACACAACACACGCACATTCACTCCTGTCTCCCGCACACACGCGCGCGCGCGGACTCACACACCCCCCTTCCCCGCTGGGCCCCGCCGGGCCCCCGTGAATCGAGTCGCTCGCTAGGGTCAGGGGCCTCCCCCGCTACTAACACTGGATCGCCCCTTTCCCCCACAAAAAAAAAAATCCAAGACTTTGGGGGGGGGGGGGAGAGAACTTCAGTTGCATCCCCAAAGCGCCTGCATCTCCAAGTCCTCCCCAAGCTGGACAGAGGTGGCCTAGAGAGGGCGCTAGTGTGTGTGTGTGTGTGTGTGTGTGTGTGTGTGTGTGTGTGTGTGTGTGTAATCTCATGCCAAACACACACAGACACACACACGCGCATATCACACACACTCAGATCCGCAACCCTGCGCTGAGCCTCGCGCTTCCCCTCTTTGCGCTCATCAGCGCCTAAGTTGGTTTGCCAGGCGCCCCGGAGAAGGGAGAGAGAGAGAGAGAGAGAAGGCAGAGGCTGGGATCATGGGCATAGGGGGTGATGAAGGGGTGACTAGGGCGACAGGACTCGGGATAAAGCCAAGGCGAGAGAATTGGGTGGGGAGGTGGCTGGGAGAAAAAAAAAAGAAAAAAGTGGGGCGAAGGGAAAGGATGGAGAAGGCGGCCCACCTGGACATATGCTCCCTTTGGGGCCGGTGCGCTTTCTCCAACCCCAGCTTGGTGAAGATGCCCACGAGCACCATGATAGCCACCACCCCGCAGATGATGTAAACGATCAGGTTGGTCTTGTCCTTGGTGGGGTCGTGCAGGGGGTCGTCCTTGCGCGCGGGGGGCTTGCCGGTGTTGAGCCAGAGCGGGCGTGTCGTAGTTGGTACAGGTGCTCTGGTTCAAACGCCGCTTCTTGAAGGTGCAGCAGAAGCGAAAGCCACAAGTCCCGCAGCAGAAGATGAAGTCGCCCGAGCTGCAGTTGAACGGCGGGTCCCACTGGCCCATGACATCGAAGTAGCCGCGGCAGAAGTCCGGCGTGGGTGCCCGGGTGGGCGGCGGCGCGTCCGAGACCCCCGCGCCCTCGATCGCTTCTCCGCCCGAGGCAGCCCCGGAGCGGTTGGTCCCCGCCAGGAGCACCACGCCCGTGCCCAGCTGTGCCAGCTGCCCGTGCCCCGCTCGCTCCTGCGCCCGGCACACGCGGGCGCACAGCTCGGTGAGGCAGCAGCCGACGAGCAAGCGGAGGACGCGGCGCATCGTGTCTCGCAGCCCGGGCTCGGCGGCTCGGCGGCCTCCTCCTCCGTGGGAGCCGCGGCAGCCGCCTCTCGAGACGCCGCTGCCGGGGGGCTGCGAGCCCGCCGCGGGTCGCACATGCAGGGACCCCCCCGCGCGGGCCGCCCGCTCGGTGGTCGGCGGCCACTGCGCGCGCGGTTCAGCCCGCGATCGCCTCCAGCGCGCCGCGCGCGCCCCAGGGGCCGGCCGGGGAGGAGCGCGGCGGGCCGGGCGGGTGGGGTGGGGGGGGAGGAGGAGCGGTTTTGGGGCAAGCGGGGTGCAGGTCCGGCGGGTGACCGGCGGGGAGGCTGGACTCAGAAAGGGGGGTGCGCCTTCTCTCCGGGGCCACCCGCTTGCAGGTTCCCCCCGCGTCCTCTCCAGCTCGCCAAGTGCGCTGGATGGAGCGAGCTGAAGCGACACTTGTGGAATGAAGGGCGGGCAAGGAGGGGAAGGGAGGGAGGGAGGGAGGAAGGCGGGGTGCAGGGGGGGCGGGCACCAGCTCCGGAGGGGCGGGAGAGGTGACTAGGCTAGGGCTGGAGCGACTTGGGGCCCGCAGAACCCAACCGAACCGTGCCGGGGAGGAGAGGAGAGGAGAGGGGAGGGGAGGCGCGAGCTCGCCGCACCTGCCTTCCTGAGCGCGCGCGGGTCCCCGGGCCTCTTGCGGGATGGGGGTTTGGGGGTGTTAAGGACGCAGTAAACAGCAAGTCCAGGAGGGGTGATGCGGGGGAGAGAGGGGAAGGGCCCAAGGTGGCCTCGACCCAGAGACCACCCGATCAGACCCCAGATCCACCTCTTGGTGCGCCCTCGAGGGGCGGTCTCCTGCAGGCGCAGCAGCCCCCCTAGATTGAGCTGGCCAGGCAAGGGGTTAGGGTGAAGGGGGAAACCGGACAAGGCCCCGGGGTTAGCGGCCCCCAGGAAGGATGCTTGGGGTTCAGCTCAGTCCCAAGCAGTGTTGGGGACCTGGGGACCGGGAACGGCCAGCGGTCTAGGCCTCGTCCCACAAGGTCCTTTCGTGGAACACTCCCCCAAACCGGGACCTGCCCACTTTTCACCTGTCTCCCCTTTTTGCCGCGTCCCTTTTGCTCCACGGGAGGGCACCCGACCCGCGCTGCCGCCCTGCGCCCTGATCCCGTGCAGCACCAGGCCCGCAACCACCCCGCCGCGTCCCAGCCTCTGTCTCCCCACCACCACCCCACTACCACTCGCGTCCCCAAACATCCTCACCGGAGCTGCTGCGCCCCGGGCCCGCCTTCCCCGATTTTCAGCCTCACGTCCCCTCTGTCGGCGTCTCTCTCTCTCTCTCTCTCTCCTTCTGCCCCGTCTTCTCTGAGGCCCTCTTCCCATTTCTCCCACCGCTTTCTCTCCTCTGCAGGAATTTGACTCCAGGAGCCCCCAAAAAGGAATTTGTACCAAGGCGGTTGGTTTCACCAAATTTAGAACTTCACCCGCCCCTGCAATTTTTTTTTGTTTTGTTTTTTTAATTACATTAACTAAGTATACACTTTGCAGTGGGCTGGACGATCGGCAGGGAAATGCAGTTTCTCCATCACCCTCTTGCTCTCCAAGCAAGGCGACTGCAGACAAGGGCGTTTTGGGGGCATTTTCAAAAGAATCCAGAAGTTGGGTCACAGGGACATTGACATTCCCACGAAGTGTCCCTTCCTTGGCAACATCCTGGATCTGAGGTTGGGCTCGGGTTGGGGACCCCCCCCCCCCAATTTGCAAAGGTTTTCAGGTAGCGAAAAATGATTCTAACATGATTCTAAGGATAATGTTTGAGGGTGCTCCCCAAAGGCCGGAAGTGGACAGCATGGTGTCAGAAGAAAAAATACACGTCATTTGCACTACACAGTCAGGCACCCCCCCCAGGAGGGTCTATGTTAGGGGTGACCCCCCCCCAAGCACCATATGAGCTGGAGCTAGTCTGCATAGATGACACTGAGTTTTCAACCCAAATCTGCCAGATGTACCATTCCAGAACCTTCCCCAGGGAGGACACTGTCCCCCCCATCATCCAAGTATGTTAGGACACACAGAAACGGGTGTGTGGGTGCTCATCGTTGGTGACATATCCCTTGACTGCCAATTCTGTCAATCCCACACCCATCCCCCTCCTCCAGGTAGCTTGGGCCACACTGCATGGGGATAGAGGACACCGAAGACTATTTGCTGAGCCTCTGTCCACTCTCATTTGATGCTCTCGACTTGGGAATATAAACCAGCCCACACAACAGAGGGACAGACTGAGGCCCAAAGCAATTAAACCGACTGCCTAGGTAGGTCAGTCCAGAAGTGTTGGGGCTGGCGCTGGGCCCAGAAATGTGACTCTAGGGCTGAATCCTATCTTTGCAGGTAGCTATGCCTTGCTAAAAAAAAAATAAATAAATAATAATAATAATAATAATAATAAAATGGTCTCTCAGGGGCCCGGAGAGATAGGACAGCGGTGTTTGCCTTGCAAGCAGCCGATCCAGGACCAAAGGTGGTTGGTTCGAATCCCGGTGTCCCATGTGGTCCCCCCGTGCCTGCCAGGAGCTGTTTCTGAGCAGACAGCCAGGAGTAACCCCTGAGCACCACCGGGTGTGGCCCAAAAAAACAAAAAAAAAAAAACAAAAAAAAATGGTCTCTCAGTTCTCTCTCACCTGTGAGCTTAGGAAAGGGGTTCTTTGCTCTCTCTCCTGCAGTGGAAACTTTGCAGGTAGAATGAGCTTGGCGTGTAGAGGGGGGCCCCTTGCATTTAGAAGGTGCTTGGGCCAGTCAGCATCCCCCAAAGGCATAGACAAGTGTTGGATTTTCTGGGTTCCATCTTACTCAGGATAAACTTGTTACTCCTTGGTAGGAAGCACCTTTGGATAGAAGCATCCTTTGGACTGATGCCTTAGAGTCTAAGGTTTAGACAAAAATGCTTGGAGTATGCAAGTATGCTCGGAGTAACAAGCATATCCTTAGTAGGTTGGAACCCTGTTAATCCGACAGACGAGCTGTTTTCCCGAACAAAGATCTTTTATGGACAATCCGTCTTCAAGAGAACAAAAGAGGACACTTTGGGACAGAGCCCACTGGGTTTATGCCATCCCGTTGTGAAGCTGGCATTACCAGGGGCTACCAGCTTTTTAAGGTCTGAGAGAGAAGCTGAGGCTCAGAGAAGTGAAGAGCTGGGGCCCAGGCCACCATGCAGCTACGGGGAAAAGCCCAAGGCAGAATGTAAATACCAGCTTCCTGCTTGCTATACCCCACTGTACCCCCAGTGCCTCCCAATTTCTTCTGTGGCACAGCCCAGCAGATATCAGAGCCAAGTGCTCAGGGCAGCCCCTGGTGGAAAAAGAGGTGACAGATCCTTTTCTGCCAGTTAAGATAAAAGGACGTCTTCCATTTTTTTTTTTTTTTTAATGAAGAAAGCAAAATTCTGGAGTGAAAAGTCCTTTTGAGATGTGCTGCTATTCCTGGTTAAAGATTGCCCTGTCCAGGACCCTCCAAGTTCATCTCTCCTCTAAGCCAGGCTCTGGCTTTAATTAACAAAGACTGCCCCCTGTTTGTTTGTGTGTGTGTATGTGTGTGTGTGTGTGTGTGTGTGTGTGTGTGTGAGAGAGAGAGAGAGAGAGAGAGAGAGAGACAGAGAAACAGAGAGAGAGAGAGACAGAGAGAGACAGAGACAGAGAGAGACAGAGACAGAGAGAAAGAGAGAGAGACAGAGAGAGACAGAGACAGAGAAAGCTCCCCTCACCACTACCACCCACATTCACCATCTCTCCTCCTCCAAAATTCCCACCCAACCCCAAGACTGGTTTCCCAAGTGTTTGAAAAATATTTCGCAGAGGAAAGTTCTCCTTGGTTCACTTCCCTCTTTGAACATGTTGACCTCGGCTCTGCAGTCTCTGCTCATTAAACCAGATTCAGGTGTGATCCATGAATGATATGTGCAGATCTTGCCAACGTGCCCAAGAGGGGAAAGTCTGTATTTAAATGTCCTGTTGCTCTCTAGTCCAATAAATAAAAGTCACCTCTCCTCAGGAAGATATGAGTCTTGGGCACCTGAGAGTCCTCATTTATCATGGAGACCACCCCACCACCCCCCCTCCAGATCTCTCCCACCACATGCAGCCGAGTCAATAGGTTGAAGTAAAAATTGCTTTTAATGAAAGCATTTGCCTATGAACAAGATATTATGCAAAACTCGGGCACTATCTAAAGGAAAAGCTCATTCCCCTTCATTCAGTCTGATGGCAGCGAGGAGCAAAGAGCTGAGCCACCCGACCTCTGGGAAGCCAGAACTTGGAGCCGCTGTCCAGAAAGAAGCCCAGTCAATTAGATTAGGTGTGCTGTGGCCCTGACTGGCAGGAGTTGTTTGTTAATCATCCTCATCAGGTGGCTTTGAGAGTTTCAATGAGGTTTCTTAGCAACTGTTAGCCTTGAGAAGGAGAAAGAGAGAGAAGGAGAAAAAAATGAAATAGAGGGTAAAATTGGAAACTGACCTGCAGAGAAGGCAAAGGCGAGAAGGGGGCTGAGAGAGAGGCAAAGGCGGAGGAGGGAAGGAGGGATGGAGGTTTGAATGAACAAAGGGACGCCCAGCTGCCCAGCAGAGGTGGCCCTGGGCAAGGGCAGGACAAGCTCGGCTCCCAGCTTCCCGTTTGGGTCTTAAAAGTTGATGTGGAGGGGCTGGAGAGATAGCATGGAGGTAAGGCGTTTGCCTTTCATGCAGGAGGTCATCGGTTCGAATCCCGGCGTCCCATATGGTCCCCCCGTGCTGCCAGGAGCAATTTCTGAGCCTGGAGCCAGGAATAACCCCTGAGCACTGCCGGGTATGACCCAAAAACCACAACAACAACAAAAAAAAAGTTGATGTGGAAGCTTTACTCAAGCTCAGTTTCTTGGGCCATTGGGGATCACGATGGCAAGCCAGCTTTGTCTCTCAAACAATTGCTTATTGGGGATCAGGAAGTTTCTGGGCCTACTTTTTGAGGTCACTTCTTCCAAGAGAGGGTCCAAATATATCAGCTGCAGGGTCTACCCTGCATAGATCTTTCATTTTCTGGTTCAATAATAAATACAGAGAGGCTAGGATATGAGACCATCTGCCACTATTAGGACTCAAGTTTGCTTGTTTGTTTGTTTGTTTGTTTTTTGGGTTTTTTGGGCCACACCTGGTGGACGCTCAGGGGTTACTCCTGGCTTTGCACTCAGAAATAGCTCCTGGCTTGGGATAACATATGGGATGCCGGGAAATCGAACTAGGTCCGTCCTAGGTTAGTGCGTGCAAGGCAGATGCCCTACCACTTGTACCACTGCTCCAGCCCCTGGGCCCAAGATTTTTATTTGTTTGGCTCTAAGGTCACACCAGGCAGTGCTCAAGGCTTACTCCTGGCTCTGTGCTCCGGAATTGTTAATACTCGGGGGACCCTATGGGATGCCAAAGATTGAACCCAGGTCAGCTGCATACAAGGCAAGCACTCTCCCAATTGGATCATCGCTCTGGTTTCCTTTTTGTTATTTTTATTTTTGATAAATAGATCTGTGCTTATCTCCTCATCTCCAAAAGCAAACAGCACCTCCTACAAATGGTCCCCAGGGCACAGAGGAAACTCAAGTTAAGATAATCTATATAGCATATGGGGCCAGAGCATAGTACAGCTGGGAAGGCTCTTGTCTTGCACACAGTTGTCCCAGATTTGATCCCCAATGCCCCATAGAGTCCCCACAGCACCATAAGGAGTGATCCCCTGAGTGCAGAGTCATGGGTAACACTCTGAGCATCATTAGGTGTGGTCCAAAACCAAAACAAACTAAAAAAAAAACCAGTAGTCTTGGCCAGAGATACAATGGGGGTTGGGTTGCTGGCCTTGCATGAAGCCAATGGGATTTAAATTCTCAGCACCACACATGGTTCTCAGAGCACAACAGGCAAAACCCTTGTACACCGCTGGGTGTGGCTCCAAAATGACATAAAATAAATCTGTCCTACCCATGTGGAAAGGCTGAACACAACTGGTCTAGCACCTTCATTTCAACTACTCATTGCTGAGGGCCAGAAAGAAAGTACAGTGGGCAAAGCACCTGCCTTAATGTGACTTACCTAGTGTGATTCCCAGCATATCAAATGGTCTCCTGAGCATGGCCAAATGTGCTCGCCTGAGGGACATAACCAGGACTAATCACTGAGAACAGCCAAATGTGGCCCCAAAGCACCACCACCTCCCAAAAAGAAACTGCCAGATGCAGTGAAAACTGCAGGTGTGAAAAGGTCTAGGACAGTTGGTTGAAATCTCCTGGCCCCCTCCTCAGATGACTTAACACTCTTGAATAGGTCCATCAGTTCCCCTCCCCAGATGTTTCTCTCCTCTAGGATGCAGATAAGAATGGTGCCTCCCTCCATTGTTATTACAATCTTAGAAACCCATCTCTGTGCAGAGTGCTCAACATGGTGAGTGAATTTAGGTAGGGTCTGATCAAGGAGTAAGAATGTTTCCCAAATGAAGACCTGCAAGCATCTGCTCTGAGCACTCTGGAGACATATGACTGAACCCAAACCCTTGCTCAACAGGATATCAACATTTCTAGGGGAAGATGGAGTATAGAGACAAGCATGATTCCTGGCAAGCAGCCTCCTCTGTCTCCTAGGGCACCAGGCACAGATTTTGAGCTGTTCCCAGGGCCCTGTGGCTTCAGGAAACGCTACATGAACCATTCTGGACCTCCCAAGGTCCAGAATGGTTTTGTCTCTACTCCTGCAAAAAGAAGGGGTCAGACCCTGGGGCTTAGAGCAGCAATCAACCCAGGAGGGCTTCCCCAGGGTGGTGATTTTCAGCAGTTTTACCACAGGTGTAGTAGATAAGCATGAAACAAAACAAAACCAAAGGAAGCAAAACAAAATTGTTGCAAATTTACTCCAATGGGAACTCACAGAGTTGCTATGGTGCTGCGGTGCTGTGTCACTATGGTCAAGTTTCCTGTCCCACTAGGGGCTCTGAGCTCCATTTCTGGCGCGTATACAGCTACTCAGAACTATCCCAGAAGCACTGCCCAGACTCAGTCCTTGGTGTCACACAAGTGTGAAATTTGGGGAGCACTACAGTCAGAGGTACACAAATCACTGCTAAACCATGTGACTGCCCCCTCCCAGGGCGACCAAAGTAAACATGGAGAGAAGGGCCAGAGAAAAACTTCCCAAATGCTAGACCGAGGAACAAGGTGGCATGACGAATTTGTCACTAGTTCATAGACGAGTGATTCGTAGACAGACCCATGAATTATGCTCAGCAAACATCTCTTTCTAGATTAGAGTCCAATTCACTTTCTTACTAAGAGGATGTTGGAGTCAGTTGGTTTGTTCTTTTGCTTTTTGTTTTGGTTTTTGTTTGGGGCACACTCAGTGGTGCTCAGGGGGTCCTCCTGACTCTGTGCTCAGGTATTACTCCTGGCAGGCTCGGGGAACCCTATGGGATGCTGAAGATTGACCTCAGGTCAGCTATGTGCAAGGCAAATGTTCTCCCGCTACACTATCCCTCTAGACCAGTTTACCTCTTTTTTTTTATCTTTTCTATTTACATTTATCTGTGTGTGATCATGGGCACATACGTACTTGTAATTTCCAACATATTTCTTACCAGAGAAAAAGTTGGCAAATCCATTCTCCCCAGTTTGGGGTCATTTTGTTAGAAATGAAATCCTTGCATATAGGACAACTAATTGAAAACCCTTGATGTAGCTTTTGTTCCCAAGTGAGGAGTTGAAGCAATCGTCCTTATCATTTAAGTCCCCTCAGACTGTACTGGGTGGGGGAGGGAGACTATACATTTTGCCAACTGGTTCATTAAAATAACAGGTGCATCTCCCTGAAGCCAGCAGGGAAGAGGTTAATTCTCTGCCCAGCTGCCCAGAAATTCAAGTCTTGTCAGGACCAAGTATCAAGACACCTCTAAACTCAGTGGCATTAGGTGACCAATTGGTTTTGAACTAATGGTCCTAAAATGGCAGAATTTGGAGCCCATTGAGCAGAAAAGGTCAATAATGGGGGTACAGTCATGGTAATTTGAAAGGGTTGTAATGCTTTTCTACACTCAGGCTTCCCCCAAAGTTGACAGTACCTGGTCCCCACAAATCTCAGGCTAAAGAGAGAGCTCGCAAAGTTGAGCTCAGGATTTACGTGCTGGAAACCCTAAATATGATCCCAAGTGCCCTCAGCAAGGAGAAGGCAGTAGCCCCTGAGAACTGCTAAATGGAACCCCCAAACAAATACACAACAACAAAATCTATTTCTTTCAGACAGACATACTTCGACTGGTGTCTTCCCTCAATCCCTTTGCTGGCTAACCCAGTTCTTCATCACCCATCTGGGACTGAGAAGAAACCAATCAGTCTGGGTGGGGGACAAGAAATACAAAAAAGTGAGTTGACCCCATTGCCAATGGCTCTCCTGACCCTGAGATTTGGGTTGCAGGGAAAATGCTCTCAGATCTTCTGATCAAGCCCTCCTCCCTTCCTCCCATTTGGGTCTACATGAGCTCAATTTTATTCTAATTTCAACCATGTTATCTGAGATGCTCTGTCTTTGGTCCTTCCAGCCAATTCTCTTGCACATCGTCAACCAAGGTCCTGCCTGTGTTTCTCCTCCAGGATTTCAGGAATCCACTGAACAGAGGAGTTTGGGGGTGGGGGGGCAGCATGAAGAGAGAGTAGCACAAGGTCCAAGCATAGGCAGACTCAAAGGTAGGGGAAGAGGGAGATTTGCTGTGACTTAAACCTTTGGCAGTGAGTTACTAGCAAATAAATCCCACATCTTTCATAGCCAAAGATTATATAGTGGCTATGAAAACAGACAGTTTAGAACCATCTGGAAGTCTTGTAGGTATTATGGCATAACTGATTGCCAGGGTGCTTCATAATCTGCATCCTAACCATGATCAAAAGCTGTATCTTTCCCTACATTGCCAAACAACCTTCAATGCAGAGTAATAACGAAAGCAAGGAAAGTTTCAAAGGACATGTGTGAGTGGAATAAAGGGATTGTTTGGGAATGAGATTACTATAAGTACTGGTATAGCCTCCTGGGAGAAGATTTAGGGGGCTACTATTCTTCACGCCCTTCAGTGCATTTTTTTCTTTATTTTATTCTATTCTGGTTTCAACACTCAAGGGCTACTCATTGCTCGGTACTCAGGAATCTGACTTCTTTTTTTTTTTTTTGGCGGGGGGCGGGTGGGGGGGTCCCACCCGGCAGCACTCAAGGGTTACTCCTGGCTCTATGCTCAGAAATCTCTCCTGGCAGGCTCAGGGGACCATATGGGATACCAGGATTTGAACCACTGTCCTTCTGCATACAAGGCAAATGCCTTACCTCCACGCTATCTCTCCGGCCCAGGGATCTGACTTTTGGCAGAGCTCAGGGGACCTTATGTGGTGCTGGATATAGAACCAGGGTCTGTCGCATGCTAGACAAACACCCTTCCCTCTGAACTATCTCTTTAGTCCTGCATGATTTTTCTCTTTAACTCTTTAAGAGAAAGGAACAAACAAGGTGTGTTTAAAATGAAAGAGAAAAGAATGAAAGAGAGGAGAGGAAGTAGGTGAGGACAAAGGAAAGATAGTTTTCCTACAGCTCAGAAACCTGAGTTCTAATCCCAACTGTTTTCTAGATGCATCCTGAGCTGTGACCAAATCCTTTCCCTTCTTTGGTTTTTTCGTTTGTTTTTTTTGTCTTTATTTCTTGGAAAAAGAGGTCAGCTGACCTGGTCCCTCAGCATGGTGTCCCCTCCAGGAACTGTCTGCAGTGCTCCCTGACATGCTGATCATTCACCCAGGCAGATTTTTCTTTCCAATTAAAACCATCATTGTCCTAGCTTTTCCCAGCAGCAGGTAACGTGGCCATCACAATATGAAATGGCTTTTTCTTTATTAGAATCTTCTTTGGAAGCTGGCTGCATCAAGGATTAGACAATGAATTGTAAGTAACACATTCGCAAATCGTGTTGAATAAGATTTTTTTAATATAATAAGCGCATTTAGGTCCCCGCATTATGTTGACCCTCCTGAAGTTCAAGTCCCTTTTCTCCTGCCCTCTCTAGAGCTTGGCAAGCAGCAGACAAGTGGCCAACTTGAAGGAGACAATTCATCATATAATACTGCTCCAAAGTCAATTAAATTGCTCCTAAAGAACCTGGACCAAGCCAGAGCAGTAGTGCATTGGATATGATGATTATGGGCTCAGTCCCCAGGTATAGGGCTAGAAAGATAGTACAGCAGGTAGGGCACTGCCTGGCATGTGGACCACCTGGGTTCAATCCTCGGCATCTCATCTGGTCCCCAGAGAACCACCAAGAGTAATTTCTAAGTGCAAAGACAAGAGAAACCCCTGACCATCGCTAGGTGTGGCACAAAAATACAACCAAATAAATCCCCAAGTACACCATAGGGTCCTCAGAGCCCCACCATAAGTGTCTGCTGCACACTGGGCCAGGAGTAACCCCTGAGCGCTGCCTGTTATGGACCTCCTCCCAAAACAAATCAAATTAAAACTGGACCAGAGAAATAGGACAGTGAGTAAGGGCAGTGTTCTTGCCACGCACACAGCTGACCAGGGTTCAATCGCTGGCACCCTATCGGGTCCTCCGAGCACCATCAGGAGTAATCCCTGAGCATAGCCAGGAGTCACCCAAAACTAAGTTAGGAAAAGTATATGTCCAAAAGACAGGGAGTTTGAAGTGAAGATTCTCATTACCATGATGCTCAGGAATGGGAGATGATTAGTGCTGGGGTGGGGCATAGGACATGTGCTTCAACACTGTGCCAGCCTACATGGATGCTGTGATCAGCTTGGACAGGAGTTCCGGTCATTTGGTTTATGCTGTCTGTGCAACCCTGCCGGCACCCTGGCACATAATAGATGCTCGCTACATATTCCTTGGATGAAAAAATTTCACTAGAGAGAGTACCCACAAACTCAGTACTGCAAATGCTGGGTCACCTCAATTCTCCTTATGAAGCACTACATCCTCCCGCTTTGGGTTTTTGTCGAGTTCTGATATTTCCCTTAAAATCCACTTATAGGGGCTGGAGAAATAATCCAGGGGTTAAGGCGCATGCCCAGCATGTGACTGATTCAGGGCAATCCCAAGTATCACATGGACACTCCCTTCCCTGTTGCCCTAGTGGCTCTCAAGTACCATCAACAAGGTCTGAGTAATCCCTGGCACTTGGGCGCTAGAGAGTTGCATCCTGTGACTTTGGCAATCTTTCTAGAAACTCCAAGATGAAAATAATGAGAAGGAAACAGAGCAAAAGCACAGTGGAGAGAGAGGGTATTTGTCTTGCACACAGCCAACCTAGGTTTGATCCCTGGCATCCCATATGGTCCCTAAAACCTGCCAGAAGTGATTTCTGAGCACAGAGGCAGATTACTGCAACCAGGTATGGCTCAGAAACAGGAAGGAAGGAAGGAAGGAAGGACGGAAGGAAGGAAGGAAGGAAGGAAGGAAGGAAGGAAGGAAGGAAGGAAGGAAGGAAGGAAGGAAGGAAGGAAGGGGGGAGGGAGGGAGGGAGGGAGGGAGGGAGGGAGGAGGGAGGGAGGAAGGAAGGAAGGAAGGAAGGAAGGAAGGAAGGAGGAAGGAAGGAAGGAAGGAAGGAAGGAAGGAAGGAAGGAAAATAAAAGGGAGGGAAGGAGGAAGGAAGGAGGGAAGGAAGGAAAGAAAGAAAGAAAAAGAAAGAAAGAAAGATTAAAAGAAAGAAGAAAAGAAAGGAAAGAAAGAAAGAAAAGAAAGAAGGAAAAAGAAAGAAAGAAAAAAGAAAGAAAGAAAGAAAGGAAGGAAGGAAGGAAGGAAGGAAGGAAGGAAGGAAGGAAGGAAGGAGGAGGGAGGGAGGGAGGGAGGGAGGGAGGGAGGGAGGGAGGGAGGGAGGGAGGAGGAGGGAGGAGAGGAAGGAAGGAAGGAAGGAAGGAAGGAAGGAAGGAAGGAAGGAAGGAAGGAAGGAAGGAAGGAAGGAAGGAAGGAAGGAAGGAAGGAAGGAAAAATAAAAGGGAGGGAAGGAGGAAGGAAGGAGGGAAGGAGAAGAGAAAGAAAGAAAGAAAGAAAGAAAGAAAGAAAAGAAAGAAAGGAAAGAAGAAAGAAAGAAAGAAAGAAGAAAGAAAGAAAGAAAGGAAGGAAGGAAGGAAGGAAGGAAGGAAGGAAGGAAGGAAGGAAGGAAATTTTAAAATAAAAATATAAAAAATAATATCCATGCATTGGGTGAAGCCACCCCAGGCATCGTGTTTCTAACCCCTCAGGTGGATCTGATGAAGCAAAGTAGGGGTGAAGAAATAATACATCAATCCAATGAGTTAAAGATTCATTGGAGTTGGTCTGCTTTTTTCTTCATGGCCTTTCTCCGTGCCATGTGCTCTCTGTCATGAGCTCATTCTTCCTCTCAAGCCCCAAACCAGCACTTTTTCTTTATTATCCAGAACCCCACCCGAAAGGTGGAGGAAGGCCCTGTAATCCAGGTGGACTTTTACAACAAGAGATTAGGGAAACAGGAAGTTGGGGAAAGGGTTACAAGAAATAAAGGCTGAGATGCTACTGGAATCCCGTTGGTGATGGCACATGCTCACTTTCTGGAGTTCCATGGAACATATGGAAATTCTTCAACTGAAATTATTCATTTTACTGAATGGAACGATGCCAATAAGGAAAAAAACTATACCTATGCCTATTTTATGTAAATTTGGAGCACATTAAAGAGGTGGGCCTGAGGAAGAGAGGTCAACCCAAAGGACACTTACTTGTTCTGCAGTCTGACATTAGAGCAGAGTCATGTCAAAAGCAGCATCCATCATCCACTGGGAAGTCCAGGGAAGATGGAAATATGGAACCAAAGCCCAAGATGTGGCCAGATGACGTGGAAAATCAGAGCTGTGATGGGATGTTTGCCGACTTCACCTTGTTGTCATAGAATTCCTTTCACCCTTCTTTTCTGTGCCCCTTGGCTGCTCTGATGAGTTCTTACTCTCTGGCCTGACTGAGGGGCAGAGAATGATTCCCAGAAGACGGCAGACAGGGAAACAAGTGTGTTCTCCGTTGGTAGAGGTTTTTGGATTGGTCCCCATATTGCCTTCTAATTAGATGTCTCTCGATTGGTTCCCTTTATTTACAGGTTAAAAAGATGTTTCCCATGGCCTCCTCAGCTGCCTTTTTCCCCTCCCCTTGGGGGTGGGCTTTGTTTTTCCCAATAAAGGCTGCTATAGAGACCTGGAGGAGAAGTGGCTGCCATCTTGGCTTGTGGTTCCCGTGGTGGAAGGACTGACTTGTGGGTGAAACAGCTTGCGGTGTGAGTTTCTGGACTACGATTCCTTCCCAACTGGGAGTGGATTATTTCCTGCATCGGAATTGCTGCTGGACCTGCCTCTCTTGTCTTGCCCAGACTTGGAGCCTGGGATCCCTCTCCCTCTCTGGAGATTATGGAACACACAACCCAACATTTCACAGCTCTCCAGCTCAAAGTGCTCAAAGTCTCGTGCCAACTTCTCCTACAACCTACAGATGATCCTTCCTTTAAAAGGTCCCTCTCAGGATGATTATTCTCATTTCCAAAAGGCAGTTTTCCGGACTGCAGCCATGGCATTCTTTTTTATCTCGAATGTCCATGGAAGCATAGTGGGGTCTTTTATTCCTTGCAATGGTCTGTCCTTAGGGAAAGTGGAATTGCTCTTCTACTTCAATTCCACATCATTTTTGCAAAATGGAGGAAACTTTGTTCTGTGACCTCAATAGGTTTGCGAGAGGGGTGCAAGAAACATCTCAAGAGTCTTGAATATAGCCCCAAACTGTGACCCCTGGGAAGTGCTTATTCTTCCCTCCCTTCCTTCAGAGATCTTAAACTTCCAGAAGATCCTCCATCCCAGCATTCCTCTGACATCAGAATTATCCAGAAGTGCAGCTACTAAGTGCAAGTTCCTGGGATCCATTCTTCAGACTCACGATCTTTGGGAAAGACCCAGAAACCAGCTTTTATTTTTAATTTTCTGAACTTTCATGCATGCTTTAGAAAATCCCTTCCTTGGCTTCTAGTGGTCTTCTGACTGTTACTCTGGTGAGTGTATTCATAAAGAGGTTTTGTGTGAAAATGATAGAAACTCCCATGAAACTAAGATAAAGGGAAAAAGGGGGAGGAAGGAAGAGGAAGAACCAAAGAACTGATAGCTTATTTGCATAAACCTGCATTTATGTTCTTTAAAAAATCTTGCTAAGGGGCCAGAATGACAGTATAACAGGTATGGAGTTTGCCTTGCCAACCCAGGTTCAATTGCTGGCATCCCATATGGTCCCTTGAGCCTGCCAGCAGTGATTTCTGAGGACAGAGCCAGGATGAAATCCAGAGCATGGCCAGGAGTAGTCCCCAAAATACACAAATAAAAACCTTGCTAATGACTTTGATCATCACTGGCCTTTGGTTATGGAACAGGCAACACCCCCTCCCTTGTGTTGACAATAAAATGACTCAGGAAGCCTCCAAATCACTGCTCTGTCCTTCTTGGAGAGGCCAAATCATGCTTCTCCTGTCTTTGGAGATGAAGATGGGATGGGCTGAGATGGGGAGGAGAATGTCATCCTGAAACTACATTAGCCAGAAAAGACCAGCTGGGATTGTCACCATTTAACACAGAGCAAAAAAAAAAAAAAAAAAAAGGTTGGCATTGGAACATGCTTCCAAAGCACGTGTCGGCCTGTTCTCTAGAGAGACATGAAGTTAGTGACACCCCTACCAAGCAGATGAGCTGACAGAAACCGGGGCAAAAGGCAGCCTTGTTGCAAAAGGACAATTCCATGGATCACAATGATTTCTTGATGGAAGTCTTGCATTGCCGTAGTTTAGTTCGAATTCTCCCTTGATATTTGTCAACAGAAAAGAATCTTCTCTTGGAACAAAAGGGAACAAATCAAGTCCATCTGCTTGTTGAAATCAATGCAGGGAAGAGAAGTGGGGGGAAGCCCAGGAAATAGAATCAGTGGCATCGGGCACTAGTTTGCCCTGAATCATGATGTTCTTACTGATGGAGGTAAAAATAAATAAATAAATAAATAAATAAATAAATAAATAAATAAATAAATAAATAAATAAATAAATAAAACATCAAGGCAGACCCAAATGGAAGTGGCATCTAATTTGGAAAGGACATTGAGATGTTGGGAGAAGATGTGGGAAATTTTGCTGAGGGAAGATCCTGGTTGTGTCTTTTGTGACCCGTTTGCTTGCCTCAGCATGTCATATGGGGAGAGGAAAAGATCATTGCATCTTAATAACACACTTAACTGCTTATACGTACACAGGAGAGTGTGGGTGAACCAATTAAAAACATTGCATCTCCAAGGCAATGACCACAAGCCAATATTTCTTAGATCAGACAGTTGGGAGGGATTTTTGAGTCTGAGACATGAAAAATAAATAAATAAATAAATGTTGTTGCCAAGATGACAATGATTGGAATGTCACAATTGCATCTGGCAGAGGACTGGGACATGGGCGGGTCCCAAGAAGAGGACAGCTCAGTGTTGAGGGCGAGGATCAAGATTGGCAGGGAAGCATGTGGCACTGTGAGGGGAGCACCCACATTTTTCTTCACCCAACCACAAGCTGGTCTTTTTAGGGATGATTGTGCTCATTTTATCTCATGCAAAATTTAAACCATCACCAGATGGTATGCTCATTCTGACTTGTTTTGGGGGTGCCCTGACTCTATTTGTTTGTTTGTTTGTTTGTTTTTGAGCCATACCCGGGTGCTCAGGGCTTACTTCTGGCTCTACACTCGGTCATTCCTGGTAAGCTCAGGGCTACCATATGAGATGTCAAGGAATGAATCTGGTCAGTCATTCACAAGGCAAATGCATTGCCCACTGATCTATCACTCTGGCCTTGCCCTGACTCTGTAATCTGCTATGCTCCATGGAAGAAAGCTCTTCCTTATTAAAATGGCTGTGACTTTGTTCTAGCAATTCATTCTCTGCAGATGCAAAATAAGCCTTAGTACAAGTTCACCTTAAACTAAGTGTGGCAGATTCATAAAATGGAAACACACAAATGCCCTTCCTCTTTTGTCTTACAAATACCATTGGCCATTCGTGAAATCCTTTATTGCAAAATTTTCTGTTGATAGAGTCTCTACCATACAGCCTACACAAGATTTTGCACCCCACACAGGACTCTCTACCATACACCCTGCACTAAAGATAAAATGATGTAGAAAACATTCTAATTCCCATGAAGTGTAGAAATACCATCCAATATGGCAGCCGTGAGTTGGGCAGAGAACTTGGAAAAGAGCAAGACTAAAGGGAGAATCCCTGTATTGTCACAGGACTGACAAGATTTTGTTTTGGGAGAGGTTTAAAAAAAGTGTAAGGTGGGCCCGGAGAGATAGCACAGCGGCGTTCGCCTTGCAAGCAGCTGATCCAGGACCAAAGGTTGTTGGTTAGAATCCCGGTGTCCCATATGGTCCCCCGTGCCTGCCAGGAGCTATTTCTGAGCAGATAGCCATGAGTAACCCCTGAGCACCACTGGGTGTGGCCCAAAAACCAAAAAAAAAAAAAAAGTGTAAGGTTTGGTTGCTTAAGTTTGGATCTCTTAAAATTCAACTACAAAAAAAGTTGGTAAATCAGTGCTTTAATAAATAAGATAAAAGTTTATTATTTACAGTTGCTTTATTATTTGTGAGCATGCATAAGTATATCACATATTTTTATACATACAGATATGCATGAATTCATACAAGTTGTGAGAATATTAGAGCATGAACACAAGATCAAAGATAATAGTTTAAATACAAACTTTAAAAAAGATCACAGATCAGGGCCAGAGAGATAGCATGAAGATAAGGTGTTTGCCTTGCATGCAGAAGGATGGTGATTTGAATCCCGACATCCCATATGGTCCCCTAAGCCTGCCAGGAGCAATTTCTGAGCATAGAGCCAGGAGGAACCCTTGAGGTTTGACCCCAAAACAAAACGAAAAAAAAAAAAAAGATCATAAATCTTGTGAATAACAGTAAGAACTAATTGTTACTATGAAGAAAGAACATAAGGTATGTTGCTTTTTAATAAAAACTGCACATAAAGGTAATGTTTGGGATACTGTTGAGTTGAGTAAAATATGTCCTTAAGAATTATTTCCGGGGCCCGGAGAGATAGCACAGTGGCGTTTGCCTTGCAAGCAGCCGATCCAGGACCAAAGGTGGTTGGTTGGAATCCCGGTGTCCCATATGGTCCCCCGTGCCTGCCAGGAGCTATTTCTGAGCAGACAGCCAGGAGTAACCCCTGAGCAATACTGGGTGTGGCCCAAAAAACAAAAACAAAAAAACAAAAAAAAAAGAATTATTTCCGGGCCCGGAGAGATAGCACAGCGGCGTTTGCCTTGCAAGCAGTCGATCCAGGACCAAAGGTTGGTTGGTTCGAATCCCCATGTCCCATATGGTCCCCCGTGCCTGCCAGGAGCTTCTGAGCAGACAGCCAGGAGTAACCCCTGAGCAACGCCGGGTGTGGCCCAAAAACATAAATAAATAATAATAAATAAATAAATAAATAAATATTATTTCCCAGTTCCTTTTCACTTTTCAAGTGTAGCTATCAGAAAACTTAAAATTGTGCCTGTGGTTGTATTCTGTCTCTATTAAACTGTTCCAAACCAGGGGATAGTGATTCTCTCTCTCTCTCTCTCTCTCTCTCTCTCTCTCTCTCTCTCTCTCTCTCTCTCTCTCTCTCTCTCTCTTTCTCTCTCTCTCTCTCTCCCTCTCTCTCTCCCTCTCTCTCTCTTTCTCTCTCTCTCCATTTTTGTTGTGCAAATATAAACTTTTTTTTCATTGCTCTAAATGTGACATTATTTAGAAAGTTTGAGTTTTTGGGACAATATCCTTAAGAAGACAGGGGCACCACATCTTGGGGTTCATGGAGCTGACCAAGTTGGTGTCTGCATTTGCTTTGCATAGATCAAACAACCAAAATCCCTGTGCCTTTGAGAACCAAGCCTGGTTATGGAGCCCACAGTGTATGTGTGTGTGTTAAGTGCAAAGCTGTGTGTTTTACAAAACTGTGTGTTTGACAAAATTCTTCTTCGGGAAGAAAGCATGGCAGCAACATAAATCAGTAATTATAAACAAATGCAACACAGTTTGAGCAAGACATATATTTTTTAAACGTATCTTGGCATATGGTGATTTTTCTAACCTTTTCCCCAATGATTATTTTATGCCACTGAATGTAGCAGAAAACATTTCTTGCCTTATTTAAAAAAAAAATAGCCTTTTGTTAGGGAATATGCAGATGTAAGAAAAGAACAAAAACTATAATCTCTTTGCAAATATCCATGTGACCAGCTAACCTAGGTCAGAAATAGAGTGTGTCCAACAACCCAGAACAACCCCTGAACCCCCAAGGTATTTTCCTACCATCAATCCTACCTTTCTTTCTCCAGGATTTTGAGATAACTCTTGGCTTTCCTTTGCAGTTTTATCACGTATAGATACATCCCCCAAGTAATGTAATTCCATTTTGCCTATCTTTGAGCCTACATAAGGAAATCACCCTGGACCAATTCTTTCCTATCTGCTCAGCATCATGTTCTCTGGGCCCTACTTTCATAGTCGCATATTACACTACAGTGTTTCCTCTGCCTGCCTAAGTCTACTTCGCTCATGGAATAATGCATTTCTGGTCTACTCTTGGGATAATGTCATGAATATGTTTATGTGAAAGTATGATATCATAGGGATATTCATGCAGGTCAGGGACCAGAAAGATAGTACTTACCTTACATATAGTCGGTTCAGGGGATCAAACCCTGGACAGCCCGATGCTAAGAGATCATTCCTCTGAGGCTGACAAATAGTCATATTGCAAAGGAATGTGTTTCAAACGGTTTCTTTGATAGAGGTGTCACCGGAAGCCCTGATAACCTGCACCCCAAGGCCCCTTGTAATATTGTTACCCACTCAAGAATGAACTTGTCTCCCTGTGACCTGCTTTTCTTCCTAATTAATGTCTTCCCAAAACTACAGTCACTGTAAAGGTATTTGCATCAAACACTTTCAAATCATCTTCCACCCCTCTGCTAAGTGATTCTGTCCTTAAGTGAGTGTCCCTCAATGCAAACAGACTCTCAGCCAAAAATACATTTACCCGCTGAACACCACTTGACGTTTATACAAATATACAGTTTAATAATTCAGGGTTTTTCTGTATCTCAGGGTCATCTTTCAGAATATAAAAGATAAAATAGAAAATTTTCCATCTCTAAATAAAGTGTGGAATGTTTGTTTATGATCCAGCTAGCTCAGCAAAAAAAAAGTACCAGACTTTCCTGGGGGATTTTTGGTATGTTAAGAACCACTTAAGTGGGGCTGGAGAGATAGTAGGGAGGTAAGGCATTTGCCTTGTATGCAAAAGGATGGTGGTTCGAATCCCTGGCATCCCATATGGTCCCCCCCACCCCCGTACCTGCCAGGGGTGATTTCTGAGTGTAGAGCCAGGAGGAACCCCTGAGTGCTGCCGGGTGTGACAGAAGAAGAAGAAGAAGAAGAAGAAGAAGAAGAAGAAGAAGAAGAAGAAGAAGAAGAAGAAGAAGAAGAAGAAGAAGAAGAAGAAGAAGAAGAAGAAGAAGAAGAAGAGAAGAAGAAGAAGAAGAAGAAGAAGAAGAAGAAGAAGAAGAAGAAGAAGAAGAGAAGAAGAAGAAGAAGAAGAAGAAGAAGAAGAAGAAGAAGAAGGAAGAAGAAGAAGAAGAAGAAGAAGAAGAAGAAGAAGAAGAAGAAGAAGAGAAGAAGAAGAAGAAGAAGAAGAAGAAGAAGAAGAAGAAGAAGAAGAAGAAGAAGAAGAAGAAGAAGAAGAAGAAGAAGAAGAAGAAGAAGAAGAAGAAGAAGAGGAAGAAAGAAGAACTACTTAAGTGTGTCTCCCCTAAAAGTTAAATACAAGGCACAAGGTCAAACTGGTTCAAAACTGGTAACTGGAAACAGAGGCTTTATTGTAATTAGCAGTGGAAGGGGCAAGTCCCTGCATATCAACTATCACTTAACCCCTTGCTACTCCCATACTGATGGCAGACATCACAAATCGACCCAGACATTATAAACCAACCCAGACATCACTAATGATCCAGACATCACGAACCAACCCAGACATCACTTAGTGGTATGACTTTTTTTTTTTTTTTTTTGCTCTTTTCTTCTAAGGCTGACAAATACTCAAAACCCTTTTCAAAAGAGCATGTGAAGACATGCCAAGATATGTTTAGACAAAAGTTAATTGTTTTTCCAGATTGTTTAAGAGTCCCCCTAACTCAGTGAGCATCACCATGAAGCTGACCTCACTCACAGGGCCACTGTGTCTCCCACAAGTAGAACTGAGCTGTCCAGCCCCACCATGTTTTTTTCTCTTTTCCCCCTCCTTAATTAAAATACGCATCAGAACATTTGTGCCCTATGCGCTGAGAGAACAGAGCACTCAGTTAAGTAGCTTTTCTTCAGACCATTGGTACACAGGGAGGAAAGCAGAAAGACAAGGGGCATTTCCTTCTCTGTGGATTTTCAGGCCGTCTTACCTACAGGAAACATTCAGGCCAGTCCCTAAGAAAAAGAGCGAGTCATGAAATGTGCTGCTCTGGGGAAGAACCTGAGGAGCATCACGCTGAGAGAAGTTAGTCAGAAGGAGAGAGAGGGGCAGAGTGATGCTCTCTCACTCAGGCTGTAAGAAAATGATAGAAACAAAGACCCTGGGACTGGTCTTCAGAAGGAAGCAACTAGTGAGCCTTACTTAAATATTAGTGATTATCATGCAGTCGTCTATTGTGTTGTTCCCTTTGATTGTATTGAGGTGACAGTTCATAAGCCTGAGAAGATTCCTATTTCAAGATACCTTTCCCCTCCCAGCAAAGCTCACACAGCTGCCCGTAGAGCAGGGGTCTCAAACTCAATTTACCTGGGGGCACAGGAGGCAAAGTCGGGGTGATCCTTGAGTGCAAAGTCAGTAGTAAGCCTTGAACATTGGGGGGTGTGACCCAAACAACTAAAACAAAACAGAACAAAAAAAGATTCTTCTAGGGCAGGGCCACAAAATGTTGTACAGAGGGCCACAAATGGCCCTCGGGGCCATGAGTGTAAGACCCCTGCCCTAGAGGCTGTACCCCTGAGAAGTGCTTAATTACCCCCCTTTTTTTTTCATTCTATAAGATGCACCTGATCATAAGATGCACATAGTTTTTAGACAAGGAAAACAAGAAACATCAGGAGACAGCAGCTGGGAACAACCAGCCTGCGAGGCCAAAATATATTTACAATACACCGGTCTATAGCTGGTTAAACACATTTTACCTAACTTTTTTTTTACATCAAAAAATAAAAACATTTTAAAATGCTTTTTGGTTAATATAAAAATAATAAGTCCCCTGCACTCACGCTCCAGTTTTCTAGGTGGCATTCGCTCCAGAAGACGCACAAACATTTTCTCCCATTGGGGGGGGGTGTAAAAGTGTGTCTTATGGTACTAAAAATACAGTAATTCTGGGGCCAAAGAGATAGCATGGAGGAAAGGCATTTGCCTTGCATGCAGAAGAATGGTGGTTCGAATCCTGGCATCCCATATGGTCCCCTGAGCCTGCCAGGAGTGATTTCTGAGTGTGGAGCCAGGAGTAACCCCTGAGCGCTGCCGGGTGTGACCCAAAAAAAAAAAATACAATAATTCCTGGCCCAGTACGTTGGCAGCCCGGCCTGTTCCTACGAGGCTGGTCTGGGGTCGGGCTCTGAAATCTGAGGCTCTGAGTCCTTCCTTAGCCTGCCCTGCCACAGTCTCAGGAGCAGGTAGGGGATAGGGAAAAGGCAGGAGTTGCGATTCCTCCCTCCAGCCACCAGGGTCTGTTCTAGTCCAGCTCCAGACTTCTGCAGGGGGGGAGGCTGAAGTCCCAGGGTACAGGAGTGTCGCTCAGACAGAGGAACAGATGCCAGGAGATAGCTCAGGGGCCAGGAACTTGCCTTGCCCCTATTTGGACATGTGCCCTCCTCTTCAGTACCATCTGGAGTAGCGAGGGAGGACCCCAAACATACTGGGGTGGTTTGAGGGATTCAATATAGATAGGCCCAAGCAGCATCTTATCTCCGGGCCCAAAGACTGGACTCTCCAGTATCCCAGTGGGTCGAGAGAGAGAGAGAGAGAGAGAGAGAGAGAGAGAGGAGAGAGAGAGAGAGAGAGAGAGAGAGAGAGAGAGAGAGAGAGAGAGAGAGAGAGAGAGAGAGAGAGATAACCAACCCACACTTCCAGGTGTGGCCCCTGGCTCCCCCATGTCCCTGGGGATGAGGCTCCTCTCTTCAGAGCTGCTGCCACTGGACAGGCAGAACTTCCTCCTCTCCTCTGTTGCTGCATCTGGAAAAATCAGACATGTGGTCCCTGCTCTGGGGCTCAGGCTGGGATGCGACTGAGTATAGTACTCCTTTTCCAGTGCTTGGTCATTCCCACTGAGACACACTGTGGCGGTGCTCAGGCTTACTGGGCCCTTCAAAGCTCCCAGACCAGGCAAGGGAAATCCCAGCTCCTACGCCCTTTGCTACTAAGGATGTTCAGGTGCCCAAGTCCAGGTGCCTGGGTACTGCCCATAATGTCAGGCTCAGAGCACCTTCTCTGGCAGGCAGGAAGCCACCATGGAAACAGGCCACGGGCCATCTCTGCTCTTCTCAGTTGTCAGCCCACAGTGCCACTGCTGCCACTTAGAAAGAGAAAGTAGGTCACCTGGCTCGTTGAGACTTTACAGGCAAGAGGATTTCAGGGGAAGGGACAATGCCAGTGGAGCCAACGAGCAGGGCTAAGGGCAGGAACCTGGGGGCATTTGTGGATGCCACACAATGGAGCAGACCCTGGTAAATGAATAAAGGATTTTTTGAAAAGGGGAGTAGGGAATTACAGAGCAACTTCCTTAGATATGGGAAGGAAAGGGGTTAGGAGGAAGGAGAAAGGGAGGAAAGAAAGGAAGGAAAATTGGAAGAGTGAGAAGGAGGAATAACCCTGAGGGAGGGAGGGAGGGAGGGAGGGAGGGAGGGAGGGAGGGAGGGAGGGAGGGAGGGAGGGAGGGAGGGAGGGAGGGAAGGAAGGAAGGAAGGAAGGAAGGAAGGAAGGAAGGAAGGAAGGAAGGAAGGAAGGAAGGAAGGAAGGAAGGAAGGAAGGAAGGAAGGAAGAAGGAAAGATGGAAGAGAAAGTCCCCACATATCCATCTGTGATGCTCACTGGCTGAGAGCAATCCTGTCTGCTGCCCACTTAATTGCCTGGAGCTACAGAGATGCTGGCGACCAGCTTCAGTAAAGCTTTCTGAGTGGTCCCTGGGGTTTCACTCCCTCCAGGGGACTCCCATTTAGACCAGTGTTAATGGGTGCCCTGCTGAGAAGGCCTTGTGGGACTGTGTAGTTAAGTGTCTCATTCAAATAATCACTCAAAGAACCAAAAAGACCTCTGAACAGGGAAGGGGTTCTGGCTGGCTGTCCCGGGGCACCTGGAGTAAACCAGAACTCAGGCAGTACCAGGTCCCCTGACCTCCTGGGGGCCAGCCACACTCAGGGGATTCAGTATCCTGTTCAGTATTCCAGTATCAGCCATCTGAAGCAGATTTCGCTTCAAGTCCTTGGTGGCCAAAGAACCCGAGGCATTCGGCATTTCCCTGCAGTCAAGAGCTAAATGTTCATCCCCCAGGCAAAAAAAAAACTGGGATTCCAGATGGAGCTATAGCACAGTGGGGAGGGCATTTGCCATGCACATGACCAAAAATGATCCCCAAAACACAAGCAGAGACCAAAAACAGAGAATACAAGGGGGAGGTCATTTCCCTTGCATATAGCCAACCCAGGTTCAATCCCCAGCACCCTATACAGCCCACCAAGCACCACCAGAAATGATCCCTGAGTGTAAAACCAAGATTAACCCCAGAGCACTGTTGGTTATGCCCACACACACACACACACACACACACACACACACACACACACAGAGTCAAAAATCAACCACAAACATACAAGCACATATAGGGTTGATGTGATTCTCCATGTTGACTTCTCTTTACTGAGAGAAGCCCAAAAATACCATCCCAAGGGGAAACGGGCATCCCAGCTCCCCCAGGGAAGTCACATCTGAGCCTCTGACCAAGAGGTGACATGATTTCTGGGATGTGAGGACAGTCAGGCTGTGCCCCCCCACCCTCACCAGCCCCCTCTATTCCTGAATCTCTGCCTCATCGGGCCTGGCAAGGAGAGTCTCTGTTTCTTAATTAACAATAATGGAACACGCTGATTTCTTCCAGGAATGAGGACACTCAGCAGAGCTCTGATTATCTAACAGCACAGCCTAATGGATGTCCCCCCTCCACTCCCCATTTGTTTACTAATGAAAACTCAGTTTCAGTGAGTCATGTTTGAATCAGGACTCAACTTCACAGGGTTTTACTGCCAGCTCCTGGGAAACACCTCAGGGTGTTCTAGCAGAGTTTGGGGATGGGACTGGGGTGTGATCTGCCTTGAACTCTCTTAAGAACAGGTCAGGATGGGATCCTGAGGAACAGCACAGCAGGGAAGGCATTTGTCTTGTACATCATGGTCCACCCAGGTTCAATCTCTGGCATCCCATATGGTCCCCTAAGCCTACCATGAGTGATTCTTGAATATAGAGCCATGAGTAACTCCTGAACATCACTGGATATGGCAATAAAATAAAAGGATGAGGGTGGCACCAAATAGCATCAAAGTCTGGTCTCTGAGTCTGGAGGTGGTACCTCAGCGTCACTACCCAGGAATATGCCAGATCTATGTGCCAGTCAGGGCAAAGTAGCTAACATAAAAACACAGCAGTAAGAAGTTTGCCTTGCATGCAGCCAACACAGGATGGACCTCAGTTGGAATCCCGGCATCCCATATGGTCCCCCAAGCCTGCCAGGAGCGACTTCTGAGCACAGAACCAGAAATAATCCTGAACACTGCTGGGTGTGACCCCCCCCCCAAAAAAAAAACCACTAAGAATCTGCCTATCTGCCTTGGGGGCTGGAGCCATAGTACAGCAGGGGAAGGCACTTTCCTTGTATATGGCTAACCTGGTTTAGATCCCTGGCACCCTATAGCCCCCCCCCCATGAGCAATAATAAAACAAACTATTACTGAAGTATTAGAAGCTAAGAGGTTATAAACTAACAATCCTCCAACCCCACACCTCAGTAAAGGCACTACCAGATTTAGTGGTGGCCTGTCTTCTTCCAAGGCAGATTATTTTATCTGTTTTGTTTTGTTTTGTTTTGTTTTGGGGGCCACACTCAGCAGTGCTCAGGATTTCCTCCTGGCTCTGCTCTCGAGGATCACTCCTGGCTTGCTCAAGGGACCCTCTCGCAGTGGTCCTCAAACTATGGCCCGCGGGCCACATATTGTATTTGTATCTGTTTTGTTTCTTCATTGCAAAATAAGATATATGCAGTGTGCATAAGAATTCGTTCTTAAGTTTTGTTTTTACTATAGTCAGACCCTCCAATGGTCTGAGGGACAGTGAACTGGCCCCCTGTTTCAAAAGTTTGAGGACCCCTGCGAGTATTGGAGATCAAATCTGGGTGTTCTGTATGCAAGGCAAACATCCTGCCCACAGTCCTATCTCTCCAACCCAGTGATGTTTTATTTAATGATTGCATTTTGTCAGGACCACGAAGGGATTCCATGAGGCATGAAATTAATCCCACATCTCACAATCCCAATGAGGATACCGAGTATAGGGAAGCTCCAAACCACAGATGGAGCATCTGCTTTGCATCCTGCCTCGTCTGTTTACTCATGTATTATCTTCATCAAGGACATCACCTCTCCCCACATCTCAGCTTCCTTCTCTGTTTTAGGGAGCTAAAACCTTTTTTTATGTTTTCCTCATGAAATGAGATGGTAGAGGAAAGCTACCAGCATGCCCCCATGATTATGTCCATGTGCTATCATACCTGAGACAGGAAGAGTTACAGAAATAATAATCACCATCCTAAGAAACCAGCCCAATGTAGAACATTCCAGTCATGGGACAGACATGTTCTCCCAAGTTCTCTGGAGTGGTGCATTCACTCTAGGCTCTCAGGTAAAGACTGAAAGCAGCTATTCTTCAACTTGGACCTGTATCATCACCCTGGGATGCCTGTGAAGAGTGGTTGGGTCTCTGAGGCCCTGAGTTTCTGATACAGTCACTCAAAGCATAGAGCCTGAGAGAGAATTTATAGTTTTGTCCCAGTTCTGCTGGTCAAGGAGAGACTCTGAATCATTCATTTACTAGCCTAACTCTCAGGGAGTCATTGGTTTCTAAGCCCTGAACCCTACAGCCACTATGGCTCCCTTTCACTGGCCCCAGGGAGCCATTTCAAGATGGCGACTGCTTCAAATCACTTCCTCTCCTTGAATGTTAAAGGTTACCCTCTCACCTGAGAATCATCACTAGGTAGCCAGGAAATCATCCCAGAGACCAAAGGAATAGAAATAAAGTACAGGGGTTCAGGCACTTGTCTTACTTGGAGCCAACTCTGGTTCAATCCCCCCACAAGAAAAATGGTTCACCAAACATTTCTGGTATGATTCTTGAACACAGAGCCTGAAGTAAACCCTGGGTGCCCCCTCCCAAAGCAATCAATAAAGGAAGGTCCCTACATCCTTGATCTGAGAAGCCAGCATTTCCCAAGATTCTAGAGACTCGTCAGTGTCTGGTTCAGAAATAATTCAAGCCTTAATGGACACACACCCCCCAATAAGAATATACATTCCCCTAGTTTCTACCCTGAAATTATAGCCAGCTTTCTAGGGTAAAATTGGACTAGAAAGAAGAAGCACTATGTATTTTTATTCATAGGAGGGGGAGAAAATTCCTTCATTCTGATTTTCATTACCTTTGTGTTAATATTGTGACCAAACTTAATTTTAGACCCAAGTCAAAACCATTATTCTTTATTTTCTTTAAAAGATATTTTACCTTCAGAAAGTTGGCAAGTAGGAAAATGCAATTCGCTGTTTAAATAGGCCTTGCTAATTTGTGGCATTATCTTCACAGAAATGTTGAGGAAGAAATACCACAGAGAATTAGAAAGAAAAGAATTTCAGAAGGAAAAAAAAAATGAGCCGAAGACAAAAGACCAAAAAATAAAAAGTCGCACCGCAGACCTAAAGGAACATTGGGAATATTTTCAGCAAAAGACCTGGTGGTAAATATTGTCAGCTTTGTGGGCCCTGCAGTGTTTTGTGCTAATAATCAGCTCTGCCCTCATTCTGTGCAAAGCAGCTTTTTCACAATAGGTTGTATGGCTGTGTTCCAATGAAACTTCATTTATGGGCGTGGAATTTGAATTTCAGATCATTTCTACTTAGCACAAATATCTTTTGTCTCTGGGGATTGATTTTTGTTTTGTTTAGTTTGGTTTAGTTTAGTTTTTTTTTGCCAACCAGTTAAAAATGTGAAAAACCAAGGACCCAGAGGAAAGTCCAATGATTGAGCACATTCCTCGATGAATGACAGGTCTCAAATGCCATTCCTGGTGCTAAACATGTGCCAAATTTGGTTCTGACTGCTGAAAACAAAGGTTTAAGACAGACAGATGGAGAAGAATAGCAGAATGGGCAGAAAACAGGACCCTGAAATCTTGAAAGCTAGCATTGATGTGGGAAAGGTCCTAAATCAGGGGTCCTATGATCACTTTGTCTCTGCTCTTCCTCCCAGAGGAAGTACTCATTGAGATTAAACAACAACCAAAAAAAAGAAAAAAAAAAAAAACTTAAAACAAAATAAAATAAAAAATCAGACCACAATGAAGTCCCTTGGATGTTCAAAGAATTTAGCAGGATTAGATTAGCATGGATTGGCAACTAACTGTAGACTATCCTCCCCCTTCTTGTAATATAATACCTTGTTTT
This sequence comes from Suncus etruscus, assembly GCF_024139225.1. Lineage (NCBI taxonomy): Eukaryota > Metazoa > Chordata > Mammalia > Eulipotyphla > Soricidae > Suncus > Suncus etruscus. The sequence continues at coordinate 11,317,221 of NC_064849.1, read as the reverse complement.
AAAAATATAAATGCCAACAGAAAGCATAGTTGGGTGGGCCAGAGATATAGCACAGTGGTAAGGCATTTGCCTTGCACGCAGCCAACACAGGATGGACCCCGGTTCAAATCCCGGCCTCCCATATGTACCCCTGAGCCTGCCAGGAGCAACTTCTGAGCACAGGAGTAATCCCTGAGCGCCACTGGGTGTGACACCAAAAAAAGAGAAAGAAAGAAAAAGAAGGAATAAAAGAAAGAAAAAAGAAAGAAGGAAGGAAGGAAGAAGGAAGGAAGGAAGAAAGGAAGGAAGGAAGGAAGAAGGAAGGAAGGAAGGAAGGAAGGAAGGAAGGAAGGAAGGAAGGAAGGAAGGAAGGAAGGAAGGAAGGAAGGAAGGAAGGAAGGAAGGAAGGAAGGAAGGAAGGAAGGAAGGAAGGAAGGAAGGAAGGAAGGAAGGAAGGAAGGAAGGAAAAGAAAGAATAGTCAGGTAGGCCAGAGAGAGCACAGTGTTAGGGTGTTTGCCTTGCACACTGCCAAACCCAAGTAACTCAGATTTAATTCCCAGCATCCCCTATGATCCCCTGAGCCTGCCAGGAGCAATTTCCGAGAGCAGAGCCAGGAGTAACCCCTGAGCGCTGCTGGGTGTGACCAAAAGACTGCCCCTCCAAAAAAGGATAGTTGGGTATCTCCGTCCACATGGGACTATTATGTTCCTGAACACACACTATTTTCACTTATTTTTGTCTCATTTCCTTTTTTTCTTGTTATTTTTGTTTTTAGGCTGTACTTGGCAATGCTTAGGGTTACTCCTGGGTCTGATGGGGTTTGAGGGACCATATGGAACCAGGATACAAGGGATAGATCCTGACTAGGCTGCATACAAGGCAAAATAACTTACTCCTTGTACTTCCTCTTTGGTTTCTTAAGGAAGGTTCAGTATCTCAGTACTATGGAGCAGTAAGCAGCCATAGAAAGGATGGTGCCAGCTTTTACAAAAACATGTGGATTGTTGCCCAAAGGTGCATTGTTAGGAGGATAAAAGCAAGTTGCAGAATAGAATGTTTGGCATCATCCCCTTATTTACATAGTTGAATATGTATTGTAAAAAAAATGTCAGGAAGGGGAAGTCCCCTACAGTAAACAGCAATTACCTTTAGGGAATAAAGCAAAGGGAAGAAAGCAATGAAAGTTTTACCATTTAAGTTGAAACATCTCAGAATGCCAAGCATGTTTGCAAGCAATTTCTCAGGGATGCTTTTTGTGGTGGTTCATCTTAGGTGTGGATGTGAGTGAGGCATGCCAGGCAGCTGATTCAGCTTTACTTTGGGGTGTATCAAGGAGGCTGAGCCTCTGAACTGGAGGGATGAGGGGAGAGACTGCCCTTCCCAATCTGAGTTTAAGTAGAACAAAAAGGCAGAGACAGGAAGATCTCACTTTCAACTGAACTGAGTTAGGATATCTCGAGAGTGGATAGAAACCACCAACTCTCCAGCTCATGGTCTTCAAATGATGCCATTGGCTTTCCTAGTTCTTCATATTGAAACTCCAAACATGGAACCTTATGCAAGTTATAGGGATTGACATGTTTCTATATGTAAATATACATTCATATTAATTCATCTACCTATGACTGAATACATTGATCTATCCTTGTATGTATTGTCAACCCAATCAATAGATTGGATTGCATATATGTACTTACGTTTTGAAATATCTCTCATATCTCTTGTATGTACTCATCTCTTTTTCATTTAATTTCTCCTTTCAGTGTTTGGGTCACACCTTGCAGTATCCAGGGCTTACTCCTGGCTCCATGCTCAGTAATCACTCCTAGAAGTTCTCAGGAGACCATTTGGGGTTCTGAGGATACAACCCAGATCAGCTACATGCAAGCACTTTACCTATGATACTATCTCTTCAGTCACTGATAAATATATGTTTTTATGTGTCCCTTTTGTTACATTAGAAATGAAATGGCAAAGGTCAACACAGAATCTAGATTATTTTAGTCCAAATTTTTGTTGGAACACAGGATAGTTGGGCTCATTCTTTGTTCTTTGGTTTTTCATCCCAATGTTTCTTATATCAGAAGATTTTTTTGTTTTGTTTTTGGTCACACCGAGCAGCGCTCAGGGGTTACTCCTGGCTCTACGCTCCTTCTGCATGCAAGGCAAACACTCTACCTCCAGCCCCTATATCAGGAGATTTGAGAAGCAGTCTGTCATGTGCATTTTCTTTACAAAGGTTCTGTGTTGAGCTTGGATTCTTATTTGATAAGAATTTAATTCTTTGAAATAAATAAGAATCCTTTGAAAGAAGATGGAGATTTTAGAGGCCACACGCAGCTGTGCTCAGGGCTTACTCCTGGCTCTGTTCTCAGAGATCACTCCTGGCAAGCTCAGGGGACCAGAGGGGATGCCCAGGATTGAACTCGAGCCAGCTATGTGCAAGGCATGCACCATATTATCACTCTGGTCCATTTAAAAGATGTTTGAATGAATTGGAAGAACAATTAAGTTCTCGCTTAAATCAACCCTGAGGTCCTGGAAAGTGATATTCAGACAAACTGGGGTAAAGGAGACAGGAAACTGAAATGTCCAGTATCAGATTCCCTCCTTGATCTTCCTGACATTAGTGACGCCCAAACAACTGTCAGGGCCCTGCTGTGTCCCAGCAGAGCTGGCCGAACTCTGCAGATTTCCATGCCAAGATTCAGAGACTCACCCTTTCCACAGAGCTTCCTGGAAGGCAGATGGCAGCACTTTAAAACTATAAGAGCTGGTAGCATTGACCTTGTTTCAAGTCTTAACAAGGAGGCGTCCCTGTGTCTCACACTATTAAAAAACAACTTCTCAAGCTCACACAAGGAATTCGTGTTAGTTTTGCACCTAGGTGCACCTAGTTGCAGGGATTCCAAGGCCTGACACTTTCGACAAAGGGCAAAGACTAAAAACTACTCTCTCCTTTGTCTGTAAGATCCCAGTTAGTTTTACCTAGGCAGAGAGGCACCCAAAATATAGGCCCAGTATCATCAACTTTCTCTGGAAGGAGAGCTGGCCATGGAACTAAACCCCAGGTGTAAAAGGAAATAACAGAGAGATTTACAGAAAACCTTCAGTGCTATGTTACTATTGTGCCTTTTACCTCTACAGTCTCTCTCTCTTCAGTTGACTGGAGTGCCAGAAGCCAATGTGACCAATGAAGTGAAGATCAGGAGATCTTCAATCAGGACATCGAAAGGACTACAGAGCTGCCAGACAGATCCCAGAATCACTGTCTCTAGATTGTATTCATATGAGCAAAGATATTTCTATGGTCGGCCTCCCTCCAGAGTTCTAGGATTCTATGGCAGCCGAATACAACTATAAATGTCTTCAGATGCCTTCAAATCTATTATATCACTTTAGGGAAAGTTCTAAATGATTGTCCTTAATGAGTTTATCTCAGACAGGGATCGTGGGTTGCACAAGGCAATACTCAGACATAAAATCTATTATTGAAAGAGAAGCCGCAGGGACTAGACAGATCCCTCCAAGAATCAGAAGCAGTTCTTGTCCAAAGTGACGAGAGGGGGTAGGAGGGGAAACTGGGGACATTAGTGGTGGGAAATGTGCCCTGGTGAAGAGTATTATTCATTGTACATCATGAACAAATTTGTAATTGTGGGGATGGACCTGTATTTTTGAATAACCTGTAAACATGGTGTTTAAATAAAGTGATTCTTTTTTTGTTTTTGTTTTGTTTTGTTTTAATTTTTATTTTGACCATATTGGTTTACATATTTTTCACAGTAGTACTTTAGGCACATATTAACATTGAATCAGGGGAGTAAAAAATATGGAACTCTTCACAAATTTGCGTGTCATCCTTGCGCAGGAGCCATGATAATCTCTGTATCGTTCCAATTTTAGTATATGTGCTGCCAAAGCAAGCTCTTTTTCTTTTTTTAATCAGAACTAATGCCTTGCTTGTGTCAGACCCTTAGTTCAGTTCTTGTCACTCCAGGGCCACCTACACACTGCTGGAAGGGTCTCTAATTTCTCCTGCATTACTGCAGAGATGCCCCATCTCACCCCAGCTCCTCCCCAAAAAACCATAAATATCAAGAAAAATCATAATCGAATTTTTATTGGACAAAAATGAACACTGACTAATTTTGGTAAACATTGAGATTCTACATACATCGAAATTGAAGATTAACTTCTGTTTCACTTTGTTCCACCTCAATGTGCAAAGAAATAAATAGAGAGGCCATTTGACTTGTTTCTGTATAAGTCTTGGAGGTGGGCTGATGCCCAGAGAAGTTCTTTAGCAATATCAGAAGTGAAGCAAAGCAAATAGTCTAGGATTATAAATGTATTGAGGCCACACACACACAATGTCCCTTAGAAACATTATCATAAAAGTATTCTATTTTATAGAGCATTTCCTTAAAACTATTTTCTCCTCTTGAACTGTTAGGGCATTTCACTAAAAATGTTCTCGTGGTCCATTTGGGGTCAAGATAAACTGTAATGGTTTTTTTAAAGCCTCGCTTAGAAAATGAAGAAGACAAAAGGCTAGTTACAACCTTTGCACCTCATTTTGAATCCTAAAGTACGTACCTAGATGACATTTAGAAAACAGAGATCTTAGATGACAATATAAACGAACAGCTTTTGATGAAAATGTTTGAAAGGGAGAGACCAGCATGTCATTTTTATTGCTTTTGTACCAATTTTTGACCATTATATTTTCATTATCACATTTTGGGGATTCTGGGAAATAGCACCTTGAAATGGGAAATTATCGTTTAACTTTAAATTTTTCTCTATTTTAAGAACTTCACTGGAAAGGCTTATAATAGTCGAGAAATCTCTCCTATAAGCTCCCATTCATTTCTAAAACCAGGTTCTTCCAGCAATTTCTAACCAATGATAACCTCCAGAGAGGTCTTTAGGGTTTAATTCAAACTCAAAATTTTCCCTCTGTGTAGTTGTTCATTCTTCACTTAACTGTGGAAAAGAAGAGCAGTTTTTCAATAACAGCCAACAAATGAAAATCAACCAAGTCCCATCATCCTAAGTACTTCAGAAGGTCCATTAAATGAGGTGCCCTTAGGAGTAGCCCCAAAGACTGGATCATATCCCAGCTGTGCTGGGTTTTTTTTTGGTTTGTTTGGTTTGGTTTGGTTTTTTTTTTTTGTTTGGACATCTACTCTGGGTTTCTTTTCTGCTTTTTATTTTTGCATACCAATGTTTTTGCCCCCAAACACTTTAAATAAATATGCTATAAGGCATGATAGGTTGACAGCATGCTTCCAGGCAAAGATACAAGCTCCAATTTACCCAACACATCAGTTTCAAGTCAGAAAATATCAAGTGGAAAATTTTGACTTGTAAGCTATGTTTAGCTGAACCCAAAAGATTTCCCCTGTATCCAGATACATCAAGAGAAAAGAGGAAAAGAAGCAGCATTCCACTGGGTGTTGTGCCAGCACTTGTTCCATTTAAATGTCTGTGTTTAGGCTCCTATTATCCTAGAGGTATTTTTTTTTTTCATGTAATTGGAATATAAGACAACCAGCCCCCAAATGGTTCAGAAACGACAAAAGAAAACGATGCAGAAAAGGGGAAAAAAAAAAATGCACCATTCAAGATTAATTTCCTTGAACTCCCTCTCCCACAGTTAAAACTTGTCTTCCTCTTTGAGTAAGAACCATGACCTTCTTTGCATTATTGTCTTATGTACAAATGAGAATAATTTACATTTTTAATAAATTACTCATCTCAACTTGTATTCATTGTTCGTTCGTTCAACTGATGTATTTTTCGGCCTTTGAAAATTTTGACTCGCGATGGAACACACTGTAATTTTCCATTAAAAGCAATATAAATGTTTCCCCCCACCACCACCACCACCACCATTTAATGGCTTTTTACTTAACGGCAACGTTTTCAGGAATAAATTAGTCATTCCTCCATTAAAACAAGAAACAGGTGTACAGTTTCTTCTTCCTCAGGCAGAACTACAACAACAGACTTTCTCACTCAGTGGGAAATTAACAGAACCCCCCCAAGATTGGGATGGTCCCAGGGCAAAACAGTTTAGCTGATTTAGGATACATGGGAAAGCAAAAATGCACCTGGGAAAGAATAGAACAGATAACAGGACAAGTGAAAATGCACTCAAGAAAGATGGGAATAAAAGAAATTAGGGTCTTGGTTTTTGGGCCACACCAGGTGACGCTCAGGGGTTACTCCTGGCTTGCGCTCAGAAATCGCTCCTGGCTTGGGAGGCCATATGGGATGCCGGGAGATTGAACTGTGGTCCAGGAGAGGGGAGGGGAGGGGCGGAGAGGAGAGGGGAGGAAAAGGGAGGAGAGGGGCGGGGAAGGGAGGGGAGGAGAGGAGAGGGGAGGGGAGAAGAGGATAGGGAAGGGGAGGGAGAGGAGGAGAGAAGAGGGGAGGAGAGGGGAAGGGAGGGGAGGGGAGGAGAGGGGAAAGGAGGGGAGGAGAGGGGAGAGGAGGAGAGGGGAGGGGAAGAGAGGGAAAGGGAGGGAAGGGAGGGGAGGAGAGGGGAAGGGAGGGGAGAGGAGGGGAGGGGAAGGGAGGGGAGAGGAGGGGAGGGGAGGGGAGGGGGAGGAGAGAATAGGGAAGGGGAGGGGAGGGAAGGGGAGGAGAGCGGAGAGGAGGGGAGGAGAGGGAAAGGGAGGGAAGGGAGGAGAGGAGAGGGGAAGGGAGGGGAAAAGAGGGGAGGGGAGGAGAGAATAGGGAAGGGGAGGGAGGGGAGGAGAGGAGAGGGGAAGGGAGGGGAGGAGAGGGGAGGGGGAGGAGAAGGGAGGGGAGGGGAGGAAGAGAGGGAAGGGGAGGGAGGAGGAAGAAGAGGAGGGGAGGGGGAGGAGAGAGAGAGAGAGAGAGAGAGAGAGAGAGAGAGAGAGAGAGAGAGAGAGAGAGACCATTGGCCATTGTGAACAAGAACAAAAGGCAAAGGAAGGGGGAAATAGCCACACACAAGAATCTCAGCCTCATGAACAAGGATTATTCCTGACTCGCACAAAAACCTTACATTGTCCATAGGCAACCATCTCCCAAGATCCACCATGCATGGACCCAGGAGGTTAGAAGTCTCTGCTGCACAATGGCTGTTCAAGAAGCAGCCACTGGTTATCCTAGACCAGTGTTTTTCAACCTTTTTTGTGCAAAGGCACACTTTTTTTCATGAAAAAAAAAAAAAAACCACAAGGCACACCACCATTAGTAAATGCTAAAAAAATTTTAACTCTGTGCCTATATTGACTATATATAGAGTAATTCTCTTGAATAAGAATCAAATAAAGAAATTATTTTATAATTAGTTTATTATGAAATAACCTAATGATTGGTCTATTTGTGAGCTGAAGCCACATGTTACGGATAAAATTGGTATTTTTCCCACAGCACACCAGACAATATCTCACAGCACACTAATGTGCCATGGCACAGTGGTTGAAAAACACTGTCCTAGACTATTCAAGAAAAAGCAGAGATATAAGATTTCTGGCAGTTTGTGGACCTGTGCCTCTAATGCATTGGAGAGAGCTAGTCTTATGGCTTTGCCTAATGCTAAGGAAGCTAAGAAGAACCACATCATTCCACTGGCAAATGTTGCGATGTTCTCGACCATCTGGGTCTACTCTCCTCGTGCCCTCTCTGCCTTCCAGACCTTACTTGATTCTACTTCTGGCATCTCATATAGGGCTTGATTGACACCCCCTTCCTCCTCCAGAGGTTTAAGGCTGGCCACTGAGTTATAGGAATAATCAAGCCCACAGACATTCAGTTAACACCTTCACAGTGGTCTTTACACTTTTTATTGACTGGCCAAATTTTTGCAAAATTGAGCTTTTCCTCTGTGGTCTCTTTCAAAGCCTTTGGAAGATCTTGCAAGAGTCTCTTGCAAAGAACAAGTCAGAACGCTATGCCCCAGTCAACAATATCTTCTAAAGAGTATTTTTCACATCTGCACATGGCTAGCTTTCCCTGGAGCCTTCCCTGGAGGTGAGTTGATACGTCCGGAAAGGGGGAAGCCACTGAACTCTACTGGAACTCAATGCCAGCACCTATCTCTGACTGTCTCCTGTGCTGTGCTACATTCTTGGCCTGATTTCATCCTATGTGTGGCTTCATCTGCGCATGGCTAGCCTTCCCTAGAGCCTGATTTCATCCAGTGTGTGGCTTCATCTGCACATGGCTAGCCTTCCCTGGAGCCTTCCCTGGAGGTGAGTTGATATGCCCAGAGAGGGAGGAGCCAGAGGAATGAGGCTGCGCACATCATTTAGCCAATGAATACAACCACAACACGTAGAAAAACCCACAATACAAGTGTGACAATGGGGAAACAACACAGGCCAGCACCAGACATAGAGAATAAAAACGGCAAGTCAGATGACCAGAACATGGCCAACCCTCTAGTCAGTCTCTCAGATAAGGAGTTTAGAGTTGAAATATGGAAGATGTTCAAAGAACTCAAAGAAAGTATAAAAGAGAACACTAATAAGAATCAAGAGAATATGAAGATAGAAATGAGAAAACTCCAAACTGAAATTTCAGGTCAAATAACAGGTCTGAAAAACTCAGTAGATGAATTGAAGAAAAACATGGATGAGCTTTCCCATGGGTTAACAGCAGCTGAGGATAGAAGTAGTACACTGGAAGATGAGATGAATAACAACTCCATATAGCAAAAGAGATTGGAAAAAAGCCTTAAAGCAAATGATCAAACAATGAAAAAATTACTCAAAGAATGGGAACAGATGAAAATAGAAGTCTATGATAAGCTCAACAGAAACAACTTAAGAATCATTGGAGTCCCAGAGACCCAGAAAAAAAATCTCCAGGAAGAATCAATGGTCAAAAACATCATTAAAGAGAAACTACCAGAGCTAAAGAATACATACAATCAAATCCTGCATGCCCGAAGAGTACCAACTAAAAGAGACCCCAGAAAAAACACCCTGAGACACATCCTAGTCACAATGAGGAATCCCACAGATAGAGACAGAATTCTGAAAGTAGCAAGATTGAAAAGAGAAATTACATTCAAGGGAACATCCTTGAGATTTACTGCATACCTGTCACCTGAAACACTCAAGGCCAGAAAGAAGTGGTGGAACATAGTGACAAAACTCAATGAAATAAATGCTTCGCCTAGAATACTGCACCCAGCTAAACTCATTTTCAGGTTTGAAGGAACAATATATGGTTTCACAGACAAACAACAGCTCAGAAACTTCACAGACTCAAAACTAGTCTTAAAAGAAAAACTGAAAGACCAACAGACACACCAACCTTTGATATAAAGATGGCACTAAATCCCAGGACAATTCTTTCTCTCAATGTCAATGGACTAAATGCACCAATTAAGAGACACAGAGTGGCTAAATGGATCAAAAAAATTAATCCAACCTTCTGCTGCCTACAAGAAATGCACCTGAATAGCCAGAACAAACATAGACTCAAAACAAAAGGCTGGAGGAAAATCATCCAAGCAAACAACACCCTTAAAAAAAACTGGAGTGGGGGCCGGGCGGTGGCGCTGGAGGTAAGGTGCCTGCCTTACCTGCGCTAGCCTAGGAGACGGACCGCGGTTCGATCCCCCGGCGTCCCATATGGTCCCCCAAGCCAGGAGTGACTTCTGAGCGCATAGCCAGGAGTAACCCCTGAGCGTCACCGGGTGTGGCCCAAAAAACCAAAAACCAAAAAAAAAAAAAAAAGCTGGAGTGGCCATAGTAATATCAGATAATGCAAACTTTATACTCAGGAAAGTTTTAAGGAACAAAGATGGACATTTTGTATTAATCAAAGGATATGTACAGCAGGAATAAATCACTCTCCTAAACATATATGCACTGAATGAGGGGCCAGCAAAATATTTAATACAATCGTTGACGAATCTGAAAAATAATATCAATAACAACACAATAATTGTGGAAGACCTCAACACGGCATTGTCAACACTTGATAGGTCAACCAGACTGAAACCCAACAAGAATATACTAGACCTGAAAAGAGAAATGGAAGAAAGAGGCCTAGTAGATATATATAGGACACTCCACCCCAGAAACATGAATACACATTCTTCTCTAATGTACATGGAACATTCTCCAGGATAGACTACATGCTAGCACATAAAACATACCTCCATAATATCAAGAGGATGGAAATTTTTCAGGCTACCTTCACTGACAACAAGGCCCTGAAATTATATGTGAACTACAAAGGGACACAGAAGAAAAACTTTAATACCTGGAAGTTAAACAGCCAAATACTGAATAACCAGTGGGTCCAAGATGAAATCAAGGAGGAAACCAAAAGGTTCCTAGAAACAAATGACAATGGAGACACAAACTATCAGAACCTATGGGACACAGCAAAAGTGGTACTGAGAGGAAAATTTATAGTTTTGCAAGCACACATCAGGAAAGAAGAAGGGGCATACCTGAATAGCTTAATGATGCAGCTCATAGAATTAGAAAGTGCTCAACAAAAGGACCCAAAAATAGGGAGACAGAGGAAATAACAAAGTTGAGAGCAGAAATCAATGAAGTGGAAACCCAAAAAACAATCCGAAAGATCAATGAAAGCAGAAGTTGGTTCTTTGAAAAAATAAATAAGATTGATAGACCACTGGCAAAACTAACAAAGAAAGAGAGAGAGAAACTTGATAACTCGTATTAGGAATGAAAAAGGAGAGATCACTACTGATATGGCAGAGATTCAAAGGGTAATCAGAAACTACTTTGAGAAACTCTATGCCACTAAAAATGAGAACCTGGAAGAAATGGATAAATTCTTGGATGCTTATAATCTTCCACATTTGAATGAAGAGGATGTAGCATATCTAAACACCCCTCACTATTGAGGAAATTAAGACAGTAATCAAATGTCTGTCCAAAAACAAAAGCCCAGGCCCAGATGGATTCACTAATGAATTCTTTCAAACCTTTCAAGAGGAACTACTACCAATCCTGGCAAGACTCTTTCATGAAATTGAAAAACAGGAACCCTTCCAAATAGCTTTTATGAAGCCAAAATCACCTTGATACCTAAACCAGACAGAGATGCTACAAAAAAAAGAAAATTACAGACCAATAGATGCAAAGATCCTCAATAAAATCCTGGCAAATAGGATTCAATGCCTTATTAAGAAGATCATCCACTATGATTAAGTAGGTTTCATCCCAGGACTGCAAGGATGGTTTAACATCCATAAATCTATCAACATAATACACAACATCAACAACAAGAAAAATAAAAATCACATAATCATATCAATAGACACAGAGAAAGCATTTGATAAGGTCCAACACCCATTCTTGATCAAAACTCTGAAGAAAATGGGAATGGAAGGAACCTTTCTCAATATAGTTAAGGCCATCTACCACAAGCCAGTGGCAAATATTGTCCTGAATGGAGAAAAACTAAAAACCTTCCCTCTAAATTCTGGCACAAGACAAGGCTGTCCTCTCTCACCACTTTTATTCAACATAGCACTGGAAGTTCTTGCTATAGTGATTAGGCAAGAAAAAGATATCAAGGGAATCCAGATAGGAAAGGAAGAAGTCAAGCTCTCCCTGTTTGCAGATGACATGATACTCTACTTAGAAAACCCTGAAGACTCTACCAAAAAGCTTCCAGAAATAATAAACTCATATAGCAATGTGGCAGGTTACAAAATTAACACACAAAAATCAATGGCCTTTGTATACGCCAATAATAATAGGGAAGAAATGGACATTAAGAAAGCAACCCCATTCACAATAGTGCCACACAAACTCAAATATTTTGGAATCAACTTGACTAAAAATGTAAAGGACCTATACAAAGAAAACTATAAAACTGCTCCAAGAAATGGAGCAGTGGAAATGGAAGCACATACCCTGCTCATGGATTGGCAGGATTAACATCATCAAAATGGCAATACTTCCCAAAGCATTGTACAGATTTAATGTGATCCCTCTAAAGATACCCATGACATTCTTCAAAGATGTGGATCAGGCACTTTTGAAATTCATTTGGAACAATAAACACCCTAGAATAGCTAAAGCAATCATTGGGAAAAAGAATATGGGAGGAATTACTTTCCCCAACTTTAAACTTTACTACAAAGCAATAGTTATCAAAACAGCATGGTATTGGAATAAAGACAGGACCTCAGATCAGTGAAATAGGCTTGAATACTCAGAGAATGTTCTCCAGACATACAATCACCTAATCTTTGATAAAGGAGCAAGAAATCCTAAATGGAGCAAAGAAAGCCTCTTCAACAAGTGGTATTGGCACAACTGGCTAGGAACTTGCAAAAAAATGAACTTAGACCCCCAGTTAACATCATGTACGAAGGTAAAATCCAAATGAATTAAAGGCCTCAATATCAGACCCGAAACCATAAGAAATATAGAACAACACATAGGCAAAACACTCCAGGACATTGAGACTACAGGAATCTTCAAGGAGGAAACTGCACTCTCCAAGCAAGTGAAAGCAGAGATTAAGATGAGAAGAGATTAAGCTGAGAAGCTTCTGCACCTCAAAGGAAATAGCGCCCAGGATACAAGAGCACCCCAGTGAGTGGGAGAAACTATTCACCCAATACCCATCAGATAAGGGGCTAATCTCCAAAATATACAAGGCACTGACAGAACTATACAAGAAAAAAACATCTAATGCCATCAAAAAATGGGGAGAAGAAATGGACAGACATTTTGACAAAGAAGAAATACAAATGGCCAAAAGACACATGAAAAATTGCTCCATATCACTAATCATCAGGGAGATGCAAATCAAAACAACTATGAGGTACCATCTCACACCACAGAGATTGGCACACATCACAAAGAATGAGAACAAGCAGTGTTGGCGGGGATGTGGAGAGAAAGAAACTCTTAGCCACTGCTGCTGGGAATGCCATCTAGTTCAACCTTTATGGAAAGCAATATGGAGATTCCTCCAAAAACTGGAAATTGAGCTCCCATATGATCCAGCTATACCACTCCTAGGAATATACCCCAGGAACACAAAAATACAAAACAAAAATCTCTTCCTTACACCTATATTCATTGCAGCACTATTTACCATAGCAAGTCTCTGGAAACAGCCAAGATGCCCTTCAACAGATGAATGGTTAAAGAAACTGTGGTACATATACACAATGGAATATTATGCAGCTGTCAGGAAAGATGAAGTCATGAAATGTTCCTATACATGAATGTACATGGAATTTATTATGCTGAGTGAAATAAGTTAGAGAGAAAGATGCAGAATGATCTCACTCATTTATGGGTTTTAAGAAAAATGAAAGACATTCTTGCAATAATAATTTTCAGACACAAAAGAGAGGAGGGCTGGAAGTTACATCCACCTCATGAAGCTCACCACAAACATGGATGAATTTAGTTAGAGAAATAACTACATTGTGAACTATCCTAACAATGAGAATGTATGAGGGAAATAGAAAGCCTGTCTAGAGTACAGGTGGGGGTAGGGTGGGGAGGAGGGAGATTTGGAACATTGGAGATGGGTATGTTGCACTGGTGATGGGTGGTGTTCTTTACATTGCTGAAATCTAAACACAATCATGTATGTAATCAAGTTGTTTAAATAAAATATATATTAAAAAAAGAAAACTACATTGGTAAATACCAGTGTCTAATTAAAAAAAAGAGTATTTTTCACATGAGGAAAAAAATAAAGTTTTTCTTTGTTTTGGAACCATACCCAATAGTGCTCAGGGTTTACTCCTGACTCTGTACTCAAGGATCACTCCTGACAGAGCTCCAGCGACTGAATCCAGGTCTGCCTGATGTAAAGCAAGTGCCTTATCCATCATATTATATCTCTGGTTCCTCCACGAAAATTGTTACAGTGTTTTTATGTTCAAATGCATATAAGGAGATCTATATGATAAATAATTACCAAATTATCCACTGCACTTCCCTGTTGGAAGTGGAGCGAGAATGGCAAATTTCATAAAGTGTCTTATTTGTTCATGAAAGTTCACCAAATTTGGCTTCCCTCTTTATAGAGCCGATAACAGTCTTAATGCAGTCAACTGAGAAAAATAAGTCTTGGTAACATTTACGTTTAAGGCATTTTATTTAAACGCAGCAGAACTATTTTTTCAATACCCTACTGCCCTCACATAACCATTTTTATGAATTCGACTTTCTGCCTTTATAAGAAAAGAGTAAACAAGAAGAAAACAATGTAAGCCGATTTTTTTTCACTTCAGGATATTTTACAAGCCAAGACGAATCCACATTCACTTGCATTTACTGAATGTATAGTGCCCAGACAGTGGACATCTCGAGACTGACTGACTAGGCACCATCAATAATACACCATCATAAATCATTAGCAGTTGAACTGACTTCACTCTGTGGTCAATACCTGTGAATATGCCACCTCATTGGCCCTGCCATTTTCAGAAATGACCACCTCCCTCACCAATGGGAACTCATCACTTTTTTGTCTCTTCTCTTTCCTTCCCCTTCCCTCTCCTGCTTTCTCACTTCCTTTTGGAAATTTGACTGTCCTCAATGCTGGTTGGTAAGTCCAGCTGGAGGCCTCAATGGTAGGTAATATTGGGAATTCCTTCATTCTCATGTGTCCATTCCTCAAGTTTCTGTGTATCTAAAGAATAGTATGTGGCTAACTTAAACTATCTAGTCCTGCCTCCCATTTAGAGGGGGAAATAAGGAAGGCACCAAGACCAAACAGGTGCAAGACTACTAAGTAGTATGCTAGGTACAGAGGGGACCACATATTCTAGCAGCCCCGGGCGTGAGGGAGGAGGATATGGGAGGTAGGACGAAAACGGAGGTGTAGGGAGGAGAAATCGATGATGGGAATCCCCCCTGATTTTATGTAAATATGTACCTAAAATATTATTGTCAACAATATGTAAGCCACTATGATCAAAATAAAAATTATATTTAAATAAAAAAGAATAGTATGTGGCAAATGAGAATTGAGGCAGCCTGGGAAATTAAGGTTGTTCATCTTAAATGGGGAATGACCTTAAAATGGGACAATTATCCTAGATTAGATAGAAAAGGGAATTATGTTATTATAAGCATCCTGAAACTAGAAGAGGGGAAAGAGGCTGGAGAGATAGTACGAACAGTAATGTTCTTGCCTTGCATGTGGCCAGCATTCAACTCTAGCATCATATAGCTCCCTGAATATTACTAAGAGTTTTCTCTGAGCACAGAACCAGGAAAAGTCCTTCAATACCACCAAGTGTGGCCCAAAAACCCAACCCTCCACCCAACAAAAATAAAATACTAGAAAAGAAAAGTAAAGAGAAGTGGCAGGAAGAGTATAAAAAATGAAATGCTGCAGCCAGAGAGACAGTGCATCAGATAGGGCCCTTACATGGCATGCAGCAGACCTGAATTTGATACCTAGCATCCTATATATCCCCCAAGCACCACCAGGAGTGATTCCTGAGTGCAGAACCAGAAGTAACCCAAGTACAGCTGGATGTGGCCCAAAAGCAAAAAAGAAAATAAATTAAAAAAAAAACCCTTATGGAAAGAGGTAGGACTTTTGACAGACAAGATGTAGGAAGGCACCTATGAGTCGTGCATCCCAGGAGGTTCCCGAAACAAGGGACAGAGGGAACTGACCTTTCCCCATCCACACAGTCCCCAGAGAGGCACAGGTCAACATCTTCCTGACTTCCCCATGAGATCAACTTCTGATGAGCAGAAATCAAAGGAAATAGATGTGTGTAGTTTCAGCCATTCTGTTGGCCATCATTTGTTACAGTAGCCAAAGGATCTTCATACCTACTCCCCGGTCACTCCATAACCAGGGAGGATCTTTAAAGCAAACTTGCTTCTTGTCACCTGCCAACAAAGCTCAGCTTCACTACTGCTTCTCCCTCTGTCACCCTCATCTGACTCTTCCTTTGCTACAGCCATCCTTTGTTTATGTTGGTCATGTTCCTGCCCAGGCAATAAACAGTCATGACTGAATTTGCTCAATCAGGCAGAAGATCTATATTTTCCCTAAAATGTTTTATTTTCAGAGATTAGGGTGGAGGGGAAAGGACTGACATGCATGCATGTTTCCTTAACCAGTTGATAACAAGTTAGACTTTCCTAGCCAGGATTTGAAAGGAAGACACAGCTGATGTAATGTGCCCCTATGATTACATTATTTCCCTTTAAAAGAGAAAGAATGAGCTGTGTGGGAGGCAAAAGAAGAGTCTGGAAACATGCAGATCAGAGTTTAAGTCCTACCTCCTGCATGTACAGGCTGGGGGACCTTGGCCTAGGATATGTTGTTGGGGCCTCCATCCACTTGGCCTTGACTTTCAACATGGTACTTTGACTTTCCTATGTCTGTCTCCTGTGTCCCATGTCTCTATTTACCCTGGGAAATTTTATAAATGGCTTCTCAAAGACTGTCCAAGCTTAAGCATTTTCTAGTCTCAGTTTCCTCCTCTAAGAAATAGGAATGATGTCTCATAGATTTGGAAGATTAAGTGTGATTATGTGCTTAAATTCTCCCAATACTAGCACAGAATAATTTCTCAGCAAGTGCTAGCTGAGAATATCAAGAACACCAAGAACAGGGAGCCTTTATAGAGTTTCAGCAAGCTAAGATTGGTCTCTTTTCCACCTGTAAGCTTAGGGCAAACAAAGAGAAGTAGGTAAAGTTTTTATCTGATACACAAATTCTGGGTTCCTGGGCCTGGAGAGATAGCATGGAGGTAAGGCATTTGCCTTGCATGTGGAAGGTTGGTGCTTCGAATCCCAGCATCCCATATGGTCCCCCGAGCCTGACAGGAGTGATTTCTGAGTGTAGAGCCAGGAGGAACCCCAGAGCACTGCCAGGTATGACCCAAAATCAAAAAAAAATGCTGGGTTCCTGCCACATCCCTCATCTCAGAGGCAAAGTAAAGTTAATGCTTCAATAGCATGGATTACTATATAAGTCTAAAACATATCTTGAGAAATATATGCAAGGTACAGGGCTTGGATAGGTGTTAAAAATTAGGGACCGGGCCCGGAAAGATAGCACAGCGGCGTTTGCCTTGCAAGCAGCCGATCCAGGACCAAAGGTGGTTGGTTCAAATCCCGGTGTCCCATATGGTCCCCCGTGCCTGCCAGGAGCTATTTCTGAGCAGACAGCCAGGAGTAACC
The DNA here is from genome assembly GCF_024139225.1 of Suncus etruscus. NCBI lineage: Eukaryota > Metazoa > Chordata > Mammalia > Eulipotyphla > Soricidae > Suncus > Suncus etruscus. The sequence goes on along the minus strand of NC_064849.1, from coordinate 11,300,073 downwards.
CCTGAGCAACGCTGGGTGTGGCCCAAAAAAAAACAAAACAAAACAAAACAAAAAAAAAGAATAAAAAAAAAAAAAAAAAACAGGGGCCGGGCGGTGGCGCTGGAGGTAAGGTGCCTGCCTTACCTGCGCTAGCCTAGGAGACGGACCGCGGTTCGATCCCCCGGCGTCCCATATGGTCCCCCAAGCCAGGAGCGACTTCTGAGCGCATAGCCAGGAGTAACCCCTGAGCGTTACCGGGTGTGGCCCAAAAAACCAAAAAAAAAAAAAAAAAAAAAAATTAGGGACCATGCTTTGCATACAGGAGGCCCTGGGTTTGATCCTCATTACCCCAAACACCACTGGGTATGGCCTTAGCAACCCCCAAATGGCTGAACCCAAGTAACATGGCATTGTGGGTCCTATCCTGCATTGATCCTATGGCCTAGTTGGCCAAGTATCACTGAGACTGATCCCCAAATCTCCTTAATATTTCTTGGAGCCCTACCCCAACACAAGTAAAAACAAGGGCTGGACAGACAGCACTGGTGCTAGGGGCACATAACCTCTACATACTTCACTTTAATCCTCAGCACCACATGGTCCCCTGGCACTTCTGGGTGTGGTCCTGGTGGTAATTGGCAATGGTGGATGCAAACAGCTCTGCAATGGTAGTCACAAGCACTCAATCACACTGCCAAGTTGGCCAAATATTGCCTGGAGTGGCCCTGGGGCCCTCTGAGGAGGCCCAAATAGAGAAGCAAATAAGGACCAAGCTAGGCACATAAACACAAAATCAACACAAAGCCAAGACAAAAGCTGTTCAGTCTTCTTCAGTCTAATTGTTCTGTTTCAGCATGAACACGGATCCCAGGTTGCCTGTGCTTATTTTCTGAAGCTGTTTGCCAAACCCTTGCTCAACTACTCTTTCTCAGGGAGCCCTGTCTGCAGTAGGGAACTTGGGGGTAACGAGCACTGGTTGATTGTTCTCGATAGCAGCTCCTCCAACCTGCTCTGAGCCCACAGTCCCCAAAAGCAGATCAGATGGTTCTACATCTGGATTAAGTGCTTGTCTGGGGTATCAAGTACCCTCATCTCCAAATGCTGCTTTGCTAAAATTCATATAAACATTGACTAAGTAGTTAAGGACAAAATGATTTAAGGAAGAAAAAAAAAACTCAGAAAGATTCCCCTTTGAGGCACAGATGGGGGGAAAAAAGCCACTTTTCCTGTGTTACTGTATTTTTTGTTGGCACATAAACCATGTGGGTATATAAAATATATCCCAAAATTACATTACATTTGGCGGGGGGAATATAAATTTCTTTTCTCATTGTATGTGTATTGAAAATGATTTTAAAGTAGTTTTTGCTATGGGGAACACATTCCTTTTGGTGGAGTCAAGTACATTTTACTGTGTATTAAAATCCAATAGAAAGTTATTAGCTCTAGATGGGCGATGATATTGTACTAACCCAGAAAAAAGAGATATAAAATCCACTCAAAGAAACATTTCAGAATCAATGATTAATGTTCCAAGGCAAAGTTAGAGTAACCATAAACTTAAATCCAATATATTACAGAATTAACCTGACTTTACCTCTGATAAACTGTTTTGTCTGTGCCTTATTATTCTTGTTGTTTTGGGGAAAGCCAAGCAGAGAATATTAAGTAGAGAGTCTAAGGGATAAACAGGGGGTTGAAGTTTCAGGTCAATAATAAATGTGGAGGAAAACTTGTCTCATGAAGTGTGAAAAAGTTGTTTTTGCCTTCAATAAACTGGATACAGAGACCTTGATAAGAAAATTAAACTGGAAAGGTACAATAACTAGCAAAGAAAATCAAAGAATTGAGGCTTTCTCTGTGTAGTTTCAGGATTCAAAGCAGAGTGCTATGATTAGGTTGGGATTTTTTTCAAAGGGGTCCACATTGTCAGATAAATGATGAATTGAAAGAGAGGTTAGGTTAAGTCTACTGGGAGACAAAAAGTCTTAACCAACTTCTGACTGATTAATTTTATCCCCCGATAGACGCGATTTGCGAGTCTTCCATCGTTAAAATTACAGAAGATATAATGTTTGAAGTTGTGTGTGTGTGTGTGTGTGTGTGTGTGTGTGTACATACATATGTGTATATACATATCCCTTAAGTATGGTTTGGGCCGGCATTGCACAGTTCTGCCACTAGGGGCAGCATGTGAACTCATTTAAATTGGGTGTGCAAGGTCGCTCAGGCATAGGTTAGATTCAGATTCACAATGGCAATATGGCTTTGGGAAATCACTTATCTTTAGGATTCAGTGCCTTTAGGATGGATTTGAATGAGATGGTCTCTGAGACCCTAACAGTTACAATTGCATGCTTCAGCAATTCTCCTTTATGTTTTCTTAAGGCAGAGAGTTTGAGAGGAAAATTGGGTCACGATTCCAACAATGACCTTACTTTTATTCTGTCTCTCATTGGCTCTTAGGTTCCTCAATTTGAAATGAGATAAAGTTAGCACTTCTCAAATATATTACTTGCCTCATGCAAATACTAGTTCCTAGCTAACTATTAGCAATGATGAAGAAAAGAAAGATTGAATGGGCTTTTGTCTAGGGAAGGTCCCAGATTCCTAAACTGATTCAATAACAATAATTATCAATTTCCCAACTGCCATAATAGTTGACCACAAACGGTGTGATTTTTAAGTGTTGTTTCCTTGCACTAAAGTCTAGAAACCCTGCGATCAAAGTGTTTGCTGGTCATGTTCCCTGAAAGCTTTCTAGGTTAGAACCCTTCCTTGACTCATCTCCTTCCTGTAGGAACTGCCAGTATTTGGCATTCCTCAGCTTGAGACACTGGCTTTCTCTTCACAAGACCTTCCTGTAATCCTTTGTATCTCCATTTCTGACTCTCCTTCCTATTTCTCTTCTACAAACACCTCAAACATATTTGAGTCCTCTTTCATAAAAAAAAAAGGGGGGCTTCAATGGGGTTTTTATTAGAGCTGTAAAAAATGATTGTGCTCGCAACTGAATGGGTCTTCTGCAAATATAATGAAAGACTCTATCCCAGACTCCATTCTAGGAACAGTGCAATGACCAAGACCACCAACTACAGAAGATGGATTAAAACGACACGGAAGGAACAGAGCTCCTAGAGCCACATAGAAAATTTCTTGACCTGTGCAGCTACCAAGATCTCTAGATACAGAAGTCTGATTTTGTCACCCATGACAAAGCAGAAGTCATCCATACTCCACAAAAGCATCGAGGGAAGAGTAAATGAACAGACAAGGAGTCTACAGTCAACCCCATGACAGTATACTTAAAGGGTGGAGAAACCCTGTATATCCTAGGCCAAGGGAATTCCCTCTCTAATGCCCCCAATATTTACTATGCCTATGCAGGAAAAAAAAGGCACAAAATAATCTTTTTTATTTATTTTTTTACTTCTTTGTTTTGGTGTAGATATTGAAGTTGATGTCTACAATTTTATTTTATGTTATTTTATCTTTCTCTTTCTCTTTGCGCTCCGGCATGGTTTTATTTCAGGACCGAGACTATTATGTGGTGCATGCCTTTAGTGCTGTAGTGCTCACTGGATATTTTATTTGATATTTCTTTTTGTATTGTTGTGGTACTTCAATTCCTTTTTTCCTGTCCTCTCTCAAACTGAGGTTGAGAGCCTCTAGGAGGACTATGCCCATTTTCGGCTTATTTGATTTTTACCCCACTTTTTTGCCTTTCTTTTCTTCAAACAAAACCACATAACTTGAACTATCTAGTTCCGCCTCTCAAATAGAGGGGAAAATAAGGAAGGGTACCAAGACCAAACAGATATATGATCACTAAGTAGTAAGCTAGACACAGAGGGGACCACTTATTCTGGCAGCCCTGGGGGTGAGGGTGGGGGATATGGGATGCGGGATGAGAACGGGGGGTGGAGGGAGGACAAAGTTGGTGGCAGGAATTTCCCTGATTCAATGTTAATATGTACCTAAAATACTATTGTGAAAGATATGTAAGCCAATATGGTCAAAATAAAATTATATATAATAAAAAATGATTGTGCCATATTGACATCTTGGTACATTACATTCACTGGACCCCCATTCCTACCTCATATGCCCCTGTGCCCCTAGCACCCACCAGGTATAGCCATATGGCTGTTCTCAGGACCTAACTACTAAATTGTTGGGCTGAATATCACTAAGACTGTGCTAGGGGCCCTTAAACACTACTTGGGCCTTCAAAATGAGGAGGCACACGGAGAAAAATCTAAAGGGAGGAGGGGAAAGTATGCCAAAAGGAACAGTGGGTGGCAAACTGTTCATCTTCCAGTTGACCGAGTCAATGTGAGTTTCTCCAGGAGCCTGTCTTGGTTTCAAGATGGTAATTCATGTGAGGGCCCAAAGCAGGGTGAATTGCATGGATCACTGGTACGAGTGTCAAAAAGTCCATAAAAGGTTATGGATTAAAAGATCCCATTCTTCTACTCCATAGAGTGCCCCTCCGAATTCAGTCTGGCTGTGTTTAGACCAGGGACATGGTGCTGAATTGCCTCGTAATGTATGAACAAGGATGTTTTATTCACTGGGAACAGTTTGCTTAATTTCCTCAGTTCACCCAGAGCACTTAAGCCTGAGAGGCTAAGGTCCCAGGAGCTGGAGAGAATTGGATGATTGAGTCCCTCTGAATGTCATCTACAGAGGGCAACTCAGAGAGCCCAGAAGCAAGAACAGGCCAATATGTCATATTCCTCTGTAGAAAAACATCATCTTGGGGTAGTCACAGTCCTTCTTAGCTAGTTCTGAATCCTCTTGATCTACAACTATTGACTTTTGATCACTTTTCTTCCTTCTGTCTCCTTTTGACATCTTGCATAGTTCAGACCTTGGGCCTCAAGTCAGACAGTTTTGCCAGAAGCTGAAGATCCCATCCAGTGGCCTACATGCAAGGCAAGTGCCTTAACCTCTAGTACTTTCTCTCCCATGTCTCTTTTTTTTTTTTCAGTTTGTTTTCATGAAATCACAGAGAAAGGCAACCCTAATTACCTTCACCAATTTCTGAGTCAGTGATTTTGTTGGTTTTTTTTTTTTTTTGAGGGGTTGGGTATTTTGGGGAGTGAAAGGGTTAGGGAGGTACACAATACAATTTCAAAGGGCCTCACTGTTTCTTTATTACCTGTATCACTCTGATAAAGACGCCCCTCTCTATCCAACCTGTCAGAGATCTGTGGTCCTGGGGTCCTGAACAGAAACTGACAAGTCTTGTTAATATCCTGCTTTTTGGGTCTATGAGGACTGATCAGATGTCAGGCCTGAGTTTCATCCATGATTTCCCAAGCAGACTCCAACACCACCAGGCTTGCCCCATCTCCCCAATTTCCCCTTTCTCTCCCAATGTTGTTATATATTTGTGTATTTGTACCCACAGAGGCAAGAGAGATGCAACGAGTTTCTTATAAGCAAAGACATTTAAATTAACAAGGTTTTTACTTCCAGTAAAATTCCACCAGGAAGTCAATACTAATAGTGTAAGATAAAAGGGGGGGGGGGACACACAGCAGAGCTTACTCACTACACCTGGATGCAAGGTTCAGAGTTCCTGCATTTCAAGGCCTGTTTGTTAAAGGAGATTGCAGAGTAGCTGGTCCCTTTGCACCAGTGACTCATCCCCAAGGGCCTTTGTTGTGCCTGTGTTATGAAATATTACAGCCATCAGGGGGTAGGTGGCACATGCAGGCAGGAATTCGGCTTCCATTCTCCCAGCTTTGTTCCCAAGGTTGGGCTGCCTGGGATGAAGATGCCGCCCCTGAAAAAGATGCTCTCGCTGAAATGGAGGTCTATCGGTTTCTTACAAAGAGCAGAAAACAGCTGGAACAGATGTATATGTGAGCCCATGTGTATATACACACATACGCACATGCACACACATACAAATGCATGCACCCCAGAGTGAAGGTATTCTTCGACGTGGCTGCCAGTCTTTGCATCCTGGATTGTAAAATAATCCAGAAGACGCATGGCAATACTTGCATATAAAGGGGTGCAAGCCATGCTAAGTGAATCACAGATGTCAGTTCATTGAAAAAATTTTGGTGGCTGGAAAATAATTCCATGCCTCCCCCCGTCCTTTTACAGCCATCGGTGACTTCAAGGAGATTGGGCAGTTTCACTGGGTATCTGAAGTCACAGAGGTTGGCCTAGGACTGACCATGGACATTCAAATCACCTATAAGTCCCAACCCTTTCATTCTGCAATGCCCCTGTAGAACCCCCATCTTAACCTCCATCCTAATCTCCATCACCTATTTCACAAGCACCAAACAAACATGTTTTCTATCAAGCCAATGCCTGAATAATAGGGTTTATTATCATAAATGGTTTGGGTGTCGGGCCAAAGCGACATACAGTGGAGTGGACGCTTGCCTTGCAGGAGGCAGACCTGGGTTCAATTATCAGCATTCCATATTCCCTGAGCCCTCCAGAAGTGATTCCTGAGCACAGAGCCATTAGTAAACCCTGTGCTCTAGAGGGTATCACACACACACACACACACACACACACACACACAGAGAGAGAGAGAGAGAGAGAATAAAATGGTTTGGGTGTTCAGTTGCAATGAACAGAAAATGGTTAAGTAAACTAGAATGTTGTCTTGTGAGCCCCAGAGCTCAAGATGTGTGTTGAGTAAATATAAAATACAGTAAATGTAAGATAGGCATTTACCAGGGCTTTGCTTTTCCACAAAAGACGAGTTAGAACTTGCCTAAATATTTAGAAATACAAGTAAGGGGTCACACATTGTGATACACCCATAAAATAACAAGTAGTTGTTAAGAAGAATCAGGTACAGGGCTTGGCAATGTCTTGGTGGCAAAAATGCCTGCATTGTAAACATGAAGCACAGAGTTCAATGCCCAGTGCCACACATGTGTGCAGAGGGAGGGGCCTGTGGTTCTGCTGTCTGGGAGCTACTGTGCACTGCCTGACATGTGACTTCGAGTTTACAACAGACACATCTGTGTACACTTCTTCCCACCAGGGCAGTGCAAGGCAATGTCACACAGAAAATGAAAAGCAAACACCTTCCCCACTGTGCTATCTCTCTGGCCCCAAGTATACTTTGGGGTTGGGGGGGGGGTGAGCCATACCTGGCAGCTTGCAGGGGTCACTCCTGGCTCTCTACTCAGAAATTGCTCCTGGCAGGCACAGGGGCCCATATGGGATGCCGGGATTTGAACCATCATTGGTCCTGCCTTGGTCGGTCACTTGCTATATCTACCACTGTGTTATCTCTCCAGCCCCTAAATACACATTTTTTAAGTGCATGTTAGTATAACCAAATATTGTGCAGCTCTAGAAATTTTCAGCAATATTTTTACAGCATGTTATTCTATGTTACTACATGAGAATGGTAAAATAAAAATTCAATAATGGTCTAAATAAAAGCTTAAAAATACTGTAGAAAGAATATACTAAACTTGGGGCTGGAGCAATAGCACAACAGCAGCCTCACACGCAGCAGACCCAGGATTGATCCCCGGCATCCCATATGGCCCCTCAAATCTGCCAGGAGTGATTCCTGAGCACAGAGCCAGGAATAACCTCTGAGTTTGGAGTATAGCCCCAAAACAAAGCAAAATAAAAAGAAATATACTAAAATATTAATGACAACTTAATTGATAAATTTGGGTGATAAATGATGCTTTTTCCCCCTCTTCCTCCTCCTCCTAATATTTCTTTAGAGTCTGTAAGTTAAGTTTTCTACTATGATTAATTATTGCAATTATTAAAAGAAACAAGGTGAAATAACAAAAAGCTGATCTCTAGGGAAAATACAGCCTAGTGCATCATTATTTTCTCTTAAAATGTAAGTGGACAAGTATAGACATAATTTTTCCCCAAAATATAAGTAATAAACAAATGTTTTCTGTTCTCAGAAAACCTTGGGTTTATAAAGGCCCTGAAACACAGAGGACAATGATAGTACAAATAGTTCCTCTCTTGAGTTGTTTTCTAAATATAAAAATGTGGGAAAACTAGCTTTTAAAGGAGAAATCTCAACTGCTATTCTAAAAGAAGATCACCACATAACTTCAAATAATGAAAAACAACAACAAAAAAAACAGACTTTTCTATTTTGTCCAAATAGATGATTGCTTTCAAGGGCCCCTAATGAGAACTTCTACTAAGAAAAGAGGCACCATTGTCTCCCAAGGCCACTGTGTCTGCATTTTACCTTAGAATGTATCCCAGTCAGAAAGCCAGGCCAGAGCAGCAGCACAGTGGATAAGGCCTTGCATGCTTTGCATGCTGCTGGCCACGGTTCAATCCCTAACATCCCACCAAATCAAATTGCTCAACCTTGCAATTGTTGTTTTGTGTTTTGTATTGGGGAGGGATTATCCTGTGCTTGGCATTATTCCTGCCCCCAAGATACCAAATCACCTCCCCCTTACCCCTTAGTTATGACAACCAGACACTGCCAGGCCACTTTCAAAATCCCTCATGAATAAAGCAGGGGAGTAGACTGTATAGAACAATGACAACTTTGTGGTCTTGGAACTGAGATCGTGAAACTAAGATGACCAAGGCATGGAAGGGAGAAGGAAGTGGGTAGGAAGAAGAGACAGATAAGATGTGACACAAAGTCAATGGTGAATTAAAGACCTTGATATCAGACCTGAAACCGAATGGTACATAGAACAACATATAGGTAAAACACTCCATGACATTGAAACTAAAGGCTTCTTCAAGGAGGAAACAGCACTCTCCAAACAAGTGGAAGCAGAGATAAACAGATGGGACTATATTAAACTGAGGAGCTTCTGCACTTCAAAGGAAATAGTACCTAGGATACAAAAGCCACCTACAGAATGGGAGAAGCTGTTCATCCAATACCCATCAGATAAGGGGCTAATATCTAAGATATACAAAGTACTGACAGAACTTAACAAGAAAAAAAACATCATCTAACCCCATCAAAAAATAGGGAGAAGAAATGAACAATTTCTCAAAGAAGAAATACAAATGGCCAAAAGGCACATGAAAAAAAATGTTCCACACCATTAATCATCATGGAGATGTAAATTAAAACAACAATGAGGTACCATCTCACTCCTCAGAGACTGGCAAACATCACAAAGAACAAAAAGCAATCAGTGCTGGCGGGGATGTGAGGAGAAAGGGACTCTCCTTCACTGCTGGTGGAATTCCATCTAATCCAGCCTTTATGGAAAACAAACTGGAGATTCCTCAAAAAACTGGAAATTGAGCTCTCATATGATCCAGCCAAACCACTCCTAGGAATACAAAAACACAGTACAAAATGCCTTCCTCACACCTATATTCATTGCAGGGCTATTTATAATAGCCAGACTCTTGAAACAACCAAGATGCCCTTCAACAGATGAATGGCTAAAGAAACCATGGTACATATACACAATGGAATACTATGCAGACACCAGGAGAGATGAAGTCATGAAATTTTCTTTTTTTTTTTTTTTTTTTTTTTTTTTTTTTTTTGGTTTTTGGGTCACACCCGGCAGTGCTCAGGGGTTATTCCTGGCTCCAGGCTCAGAAATTGCTCCTGGCAGGCACGGGAGGACCATATATGGGACGCCGGGATTCGAACCGATGACCTCCTGCATGAGAGGCAAATGCCTTACCTCCATGCTATCTCTCCGGCCCATGAAATTTTCTTATGCATGGATGTATATGGAATATATTTGCTGAGTGAAATAAGAAAGAGAGAGACAGACACACCCAGAATAGTCTCCCTCATATATGGGTTTTAAGAACAATTAAAGACATTATTGTAATAATGCCCAGAGACAATAGAGATGAGAGCTGTAAGGACCAGATCACAATATGAAGCTCACCACAAAGAGTGGTGAGTGCATTGAGAGAATTAATTACACTAACAACCTTCATGAGAATGATAATGAGTAAGAGAGGTAAAATGTCTGTCTCAAATACAGGCAGGGGGTGAGGGAGGATGGGAGCCTGGTGGTAGGAATGTTGCACTGGTGAAGGGAGGTGTTCTTTTTATGACTGAAACCCAACTACAATCATGTTTGTAATCATGGTGCCTAAATATATTATTTTGAAAAAAAAAAGTTAATGGTGGAGGACTTGGGTTGCTTTTATAGCGATGAAGATGCAATAACTTTATGTATCAACACTAAATATATAACACAATTTAACCACATTACCTAACTTTTAATAAACATGTTTTTATTTCAAAAAAAAAATAAGGGAAATGTCGAATCTCTCCTGACAATGGGGTTGTCAGGATGTTCATCTTATGGAAGTTCCCTTAACTGGAGTTTAGTTCCTGAGCGAGTAGGTGACATAAACTACACTCTGGGGGCCAGGGTGATAGCACAATTGTAGGGCGTTTGCCTTGCACACAGCTGATCCAGGATGGACCTGGGTTCGATCCCCGGCATCCCATATGGTCCCTGAGCCAGGAGCGATATCTGAGTACATAGCCAGGAGTAATCCCTGAGCATCACTGGGTGTGGCCCAAAAACAAAAACAAAACAAACAAAAAAACTAGATTATGGTCCACTTTCTGACACTCCAAGTGGGGAGCAGCTAAAACCCCAAAGGAGAGACCTTCCCCCAATTCAGAAGCAGGCATTGTTGAAGCCGCTTTACCTGGATGCCCTTGTAGAATCCAAGTAGCAGCTAGTACCCTAGTACCCATTAGTGCTGGGTTTTGTAGGTACAAATTGAAGCTGAACGAGGTTGAACAACTCAATCAAGGCCACGTAGCTAAAATGCTTCAAGCTGGCAAGACTCTGTTTGAGGCCCAGTTGATGCTCTTCCCTTCCCTGTGGATTCAAGGTTTTATTTTGACTACAAACTTGTGGTCAAAAAAGGGTGGGACAGGGCAAAGAGATGGATGTTTCAGGTGTCAAGGAACAGGCCTAGCATGCACAGGACCCTGGGTTGATCCCTATGACCAAAAGTGTTGACTTCTGAGCACAGAGTCAAGATTAATCCCTTAGCACCACCATGTGTAGCCCAACCCAGCTCCCTGTCATCCCCTCACCCCCAAATAAATGCACACACAAAACAAAGGAGTGTGAAAAAGTTGCCAAAATATGACTCCTGGGGCCGGAGTGATAGCATGGAGGTAAAGCATTTGCCTTGCTTGCAGGTCGATGGTTCAAATACCAGCATTCCATATGGTCCCCTGAGCCTTCCAGGCGTGATTTCTGACTGTAAAGCCAGGAATAACCCCAGAGCGCTGCTGAGTGTGACCCAAAAAAAAACAAAACAAAACAAAAATGTGACTTCCTTATACAGTTCAGCTAAGGTCTGCTGTCATTGAGTTTGCAAGTCATTTAATTCTCAGGTCACTATCCACTGTCCAAATTGTCCAAAATGGACAAAGCAATGTCCAATATCTTGCTCAAATCTTGCTCCACCAGTTCCTGTTAGCTGTGTGATCTTGGATGAATTGCTCAAATTCTCTGAGCCTAGAACTTCATTTTCCTTCATTGGTAAAATTGGAATACATATCTGTTAGTTAGGATGATTATGAAAAGAGAAAGTATGCCCGAGAAATTCTGAGCCCTGGTAAGAAACATTCTAAGTGATCGATAGCACTTTTGAATAAATGTTCTTCTTGTTGTCATTACTTCGCAGAAGGAATTGAGCTGGCTAAGTCCTGAATGCATGCAGAGTTAAATCATGTGAAAGGAGCCAAAGTAAAACCATCATGCAAGGGAAATGCAATTGAAATGCCAAAGCAATCCAGAAGCATTTACCTGCTGTTCGGTAAGCTCTCTTTTGGAGGAAAAAAAAATCACATTAACTCATGTTTGTCATTAAAATAAAATTTAAAAAATTCCGTCTTTCTGTTGGCAAATGCAGCAAGGAAAAAATAACCTCCCAGCACAATTGCACTCTAAAGAAACTAAACTACATCAACAATTTTCTAGATTTCTGATCATCGTTTTTGCTTATTTCCACTTTGAGGATTTGGGGGCGAAAAAGAAAACAACTTCTGTTGCTAGGAACATTTCAATAAAGGAAGATATTTTTTCTGCCCACAAAGATGCCCCCATGAACCAGTTCTCCTGTTCTCACCCCCCCCAACTAAATTACACCCAGATGTATGGCTGAGACTGAAGATGTTTATTAAGGCAAGTCATTGCGATTCTGAATTTAGTTACAGATTCAAGACACTAAATGGAAAGGGAAAAAAAGAGTGGATAAATCATATAAATTTCTTCTCCCAGGGAAACTTTGCTTTGAATCTAATCATCTGTCCGATTTGAATTTATCCTCATGCAAATCTGTCAGATAGTCTCAAATAATTATAAAAATCTGCAAAGTCCTAGTTCAATATCTTGGGAGCAAAAGTTGACATTGGAAGCATTCTGATCATACTCCTCACTTCTTCCAGTTACCCCCCTAAGTTCAAGTCATGAAATTGGTTACATTCGTCCACCCACAGCGACTTTTCAGCACCGTTCAGGGGAGAGTGAAGGACATACCTGTGGAAAAATCCGAGTCCCTATTAGAATGGCGAGATCAATCATGCTCAGACATAATCAGGTTAATTTGCCGGGGAAGGCCAGAGGCATAGTGGCTAACTTGGGAGAGCTTTAATTCTTGTTCTGTTATTTTACTGCCCTGGAAAGAAGCATCTGTGTGGCCCTCCTTCCTGTCCCCTTGTCTAACCCTCTGCTTCTGTGGCGTGGCTGGCCGGTAATATGCTTCTCATCAGCAGAATATAGCAAAAAGGTCTGGGGTGCTGCTTCCAGGAGGAGGCCGTGTCTTTCTAGAAGGTTCTTTCACTTCCAGGCCATGTTGGAAAGGGCATGTGCCACAGAGCCTTCAGGCTACATGGTGCGGCCCAGTAGACCCTGATATCTATGTTGTCCCAAGAGTGGAATGCAGGGGTGTGTCACTACACCTCACACCTCTTTGAATGGGTGTCCTGGACCCTCTTCTGGACCAACTCTAAACCAGGGCTCCCAGCCTTATTCCTACCTTGTTTCCTTCCTGTGGCCTCCCCATCCTACTGTCAGTTCTCTAGTTTTGTTCTGTGCTCCCCTCTAGTCCTACAGTCCAGCACCAGATAGCCATAAGAGGGGTCTGCCCCTTTAGGTAAGACCCTAATTGTAATTGGCTGGCAGTCTATAAACACCACCACCACCCAACTCCACCCCACTATCAGGAAAGACTGTGTAGAAAGTTGTTGGCTGTTAGAAGGGACAGTTGAAAGAGCAAGTGGATTGAACTGTTTCTACCCTGGCTGTGGCTTTTCTCCCTGATTTGGACAGAGTTTTGGTTACCTTAAGCTGTATATTTTTGTCTTACATCCTATACCTGTTCCTTTTACCTGGCCCTCAATCTGACTTTATCCTGATCCCAAACCCATCTCTCTCTCCCTTTTTCTCTCTCTCCCTTTTTCTCTCTCTCCTGGCACAGGAGTTTGTCATAGGTCCCTGGTCAAAAGACTGAGATATTTGTCAGAGTCTTGCCTGCAAGGCCCCTTGGACACCAGCAGTGTGGGCCCATCTCCAGCTCTGACAAATATCTCAGTCTTTTTTATTAGAGAAGCCCTGGGGCTTATGACAAACCCCTAGGCCAGGACAGAGAGAAAGAGGGAGAGAGAGATGGGTTTAGGACCAGGGTAAAGTCAGATTGAGGGCTAGGTAAAAGAAACAGGGATAGGATGGAACATAAAAACATACAGTCCAAATAAGAGAGAAAAGTTGCAGCCAGGGTAAAAATAGTTCAATCCACTTGTTCCTTCAACTGTCCCTTCTGCCAACAACTCTCTACACCAATTCTTCAGGGGGAGGGAGGGGTTTTAAAGACCCAGCCAGCTGATCACAATTAGGGTCTTACTTAAAGGGATGGACCCCTTTTATGACTAGATGGTGCTGGACTGTAGGACTAAACTCCCCCCATTGACATGATTTTTGCCTTGGAATACCTAAGTTGGGGGGCAGTCCCAACTTAAGGGTTCAGACTGTGAACCACAAACAAACAAACAAAAATGATGTTCTTTTCATGAGAACTCCAGAAAATTCCTGTTTTTTATATACCAGGAAGAGAATTTGAAAATAACACATTTTATCAGCTCCAACTGAGTGTTTGTTTATAAATGATACGGCTTTGGCCACTTTACACTGATCCTTTGTTTGGAGCAAGTTCCCAGATATGGATAACTAAAGATTGAGCACATAAGTGTAAAAAGTAAGTGCAGGTGTGTTCAAAGGACTCCTAATCCCCACTCTAGTACACTATAGCTATATATTTTATAAACTATTTATAAAATATTTTATAATATATATTATATATTTTTCACACATAGTGTGAAAAAACAAATCCAACAACAAAACCCAGATGAAATTTTTTTCCCAGATGAATTTTTTTAAAAAATGAACTTGACTCACCATGATTCCAACCTCAGAAGTTAATTCTTGCAGTGCGTACACATTTCATCCTGACTCAGGCCATATCTGCAGCTGTCATGTCTTAGGAAATTCTGTTTCAGGGAGACAAAACCTCGTGCCTGTTGGTGGTGAGGGGCTGTGGCATCAGCTGCATGTCTCAAAGTCAGAGGAAGTGGAAGTCTGGGAGAGGCCACTGGAATCCTCAGTTCCACGGAAAAATTGAACAGTGAGTGTGTCATTGTGAGAGTCAGAAACCTAGTAGCTATCTAGGCAAGTGTGGGGGGACACCGGAGATATGTACCCCCTAAGATCGGAACTAAGGCCTGTACCCCATCCACTGTTTATCATCTCCATACTTTTTAGTATCCCCTCTCCCTCCAAACCAGAGTTGTCATTTCCAGCCTCTCTGGTCTAAACCCACTCTAGCCTCTAGGGGGAGCTCCAGAACCTCGTCCTTGTCCTCTGGTTGACTGTTGCCTGCGAACCAAGAATAGAACCAAATTAAGAGGCGATGCTAAAGGCCATTCTGATTCCACCTCTTCTTGGGAGTATCTGGCCACCTCCCTCAGTTATCAGTATTCATATATTGTCAGTGGCAGATGGCACCTCTGGATCCTCCCAACTCTTCTAGGGTGCTCTTGCTCAGGGCACTTCGTGGACTCACTTAGCAGTCAGTACCCCCAGAGCTGAAAGGCCAAATCAGGTGTCTGTCCCCAGAGCCCAACCCTGTGTCTACGCATATTTGTGAATCCTCCACTCCACGTCTGACCTTGTGGGGTTCTTCCTTATCCTTGGTTTTCTCCTCTGTCAAATGGTGATTTTTGCACAAAAGCAATATTCATTGCCTTAGCAAGTTACCAAATTGGGGAGTGGGGGTGAAAGTAGGTCCCTCTCAGCTAGAAGTGTGAAACCAAGGTGTCAGTGCCTTCAGCATTTTAAGGACCTGCTCCCTCAAAGGCTGGGGGAAAGAACTTTTCTCTGATCATGTCTTCTCACTCCAGTCCCTGTCTCACTCAGCACTTTCCCCAACTAGTCTAGATCAATTGTGATTTTAGATACTGGAAGCAGTAATTACCAGGAAATGTTGGGGGGGGGGCTAAAAATCAAAATTCACAGGCTCGCAGCAAGAGGCTTGGAAGCCAAAAACAGGGACCAGCTCCCCAGGTTTTTGGTCTGTTTTTTTTTTTTTTTTTTTTTTTTTTTTTTGAGGATGAGGGAGCTCCTTCAAGGCTTTGCCATGCTCTGAAGTGCTCTGAAAATCCAGGTTTGGGAGTCAGAGATCAGCATGCAAATCCTATATTCCATCCCTTTGGGCCATTCCCAGAGCCTTCTCTGTCCTTCTGGGTTTGTTGTAGGGTGTGGCAGGCCAGCCAGGCACATACTGTGTAGTCTCACAGGACCCTAGTGTGTGTGTGTGTGTGTGTGTGTGTGTGTGTATGTATGTGTGTGTTTGATTTTTGGTTTTGGGCCACACCTGGTAACTCAGGAGTTACTCCTGGTTATGAGGAAATGCCTCCTGGTTTGGGGGACCATAGCGACACCGAGGGATTAAATGGTGGTCCATCCTAGGCTAACGCAGGCAAGGCAGTTGCCTTACCACTTGAGCCACCGCTCCAGCCCCTGGTTATAGGTTTTTTGGAGGAGAGCACACCCAGAGCATTCAGAAGTTACCCCTGGTAGGCTCGGGGGACCCTATGGGATGCTAGGTATCAAACCCAGGTCACTAGCATGCAGGTCAAACGTCCTATCCGCTGAGCTATCTATCTGACCTGTTTGCCTGTTTTGTAAAATCCCAGCCAGCGGTTTTCAGGGGTCACTCTTGGCAGTACTTGGGGGATCCTACGAAATGTTGGGGACTGAACCCCAATCATGTATGTGCATGGCAAAAGCCGTCCCTACTGTGATCCATCCTTCTAGTCTTAAGGTTGTGATGACAAATAAAATATCAGGCTTCTGGTTCAATTCAAATAGTGGACTATTGGATGACAAATAAATTAGATTTGAATATTGGACCACAGGGGGAAATGTTAGTTAGCCTAAGTATCTCTCCACCAGGCCTGGACTGGACTTCCACTAGCCACTTCTTCCTGCCAGTGTTCATATGTTCCACTGAGTCCAACAGGTTGGAAAGCAAGGGGCCTCCTGGGAGGGTCTGTCTGGAGACACCCCAGAGATCTATCTATCATCATGATCCAGGTCTGGGGCCACTCCCCAGGCGCCTCAATCGATCGCGGAGAGGCCGAACCCACGTCGGGCCAGCGCAGCCCAAACTAGAGGCGCCCCAAGCCGGGGCAGGGCCGGGCCTGGGCTGGACAGTTGGTGGCGGGCACGACCTGCCACGCCGGTCGAAGCGAATCCGGGGACATCGCTCTCACCATGTCCGCTGCGGAGTCGGCGACGGGGGCTTTGCCCCGAGCCCGGGCTCGGACCCTGGACGCGTTTCCCGCAGGTACGGCCGGGCAGGGTGGGGGACAGCCGGCCGGCTCGAGGATGCGGAACTTTCGATCGCGGGCTCGCGGATCCTGCCGGACCCCACCGGGGCTGTACCGAGGCAAACGGGGAGGACCTGGGGGAACGTATTCGCGGGAGCACCCCCCTGGGGAAGGCCTGGGGGTTGCTGATCTGGATGGACCCCACTTGGCCGGGCTGGGAAAAGCCGAGCCCATCCAACATCTTGGGCACTGCCAAGCCACCCCTCATTTCCAAGCCTGCCTTGGAGACACACACACACACACACTCACACCCTCTAACTGGCTCTGGCCTCAGTTTTCTTGGAGACACACACACACACACACACACACACACACACACACACACACACACACACACACACACACACTCACACCCTCTAACTGGCTCTGGCCTCAGTTTTCCCAGAGTGACAAGTGCATAGAGGGGAGGAAGTTAATTCTGGTGGTTTGCCAAGCCAGGAGGGGGTCCAACCCTCCAGGTCTGCAATGTTAGGGAGCAGATCACCCACTACCTTGCCCTGAGCCTGCTGCTGCCAAGGGTGTCGGTGTGCCCCAGTCCAGACTCTGACCCTCTTACATCCCACAAGGTGCATATCTAGAGTTCCTAGAGGGACCTTGGCTCTGATGGTCCTATGTGGACTTTTTGCATCCCCCAAATTTCATGGCTGGCCTTCATTTTTTTTAAACAATGGGGATTTGTCCATATTCCCTCTCCCCTCTACTCCTGCTCTTCCTGACTATTCAGCCCATTCTTGGCTTTGAACTAACTTTCAGCTGCTTGCAGTCTTTAAGGGTCTTTAAAAGAGTCACCCCTTTTAAAGGCTCCCCAACCTTCTCCTCTTGTTCTCCTTCTCCTCTTCCTCTCCCCCCTTTGCAATGCCACTTCTCTTGTACCTCTTATCTAACCATCTCCTTCTCTCCCTTCTTTTACCACTCCTGGGAAAGAGCAAGAGCAGGAACACAGGGGCCAGAGCGGTGGCGCAAGTAGTAGGGTATTTGTCTTGCACGAGCTAACCTAGGATGGACTGTGGTCTCCAAAGCCAGGAGTGACCCCTGAGCACCACCGAGTGTGGCCCCAAAACCACCTCAATCTGAACTTTGTCCCTGTTGTAATCAGTAGCTCCAGGGCAATCATTCTAATCTCCTTGGGAGTGAATTTTTCCCCTCAGGTCCCTCCACTTCCACCTGTCTCTGCCCCTCCTGAATCCTGTAGGGGCTAGTCTAGACCTCTTCACCCTCTCCTGGTCCTCTTGGGTCCCACCTTTGTCCAAACACACCACCTGTCCAGCCTGCTCTAGCAGTGGGGCCTCAGGCCACCCCACCCACCCATCCAGGACCCTTACAGCCTGCTGGGTGACCTTCCAGAGCCAGCGGTCCCTGCGGCCTAACAGAGCAGAGGGAGAGTAAATACTGCCCTGTTTCCGTCACATGCCAGACCGTGAGAGACACCCCCCCCCAGGGATGACACCCCCCTCTTATGGCTTGGAGGTGTCAAGCTCAGGGCCACAGTGAGGTCCCTGTGCTCCCAGGGGCTCAGCTCCAGCTCCCATCTGCACCCCTTGTCCACATGTGGAAGGGAAAGAATTCCAGGGTACCTTTGCTGACTGCACAGACCCCATTCATGTGGGGCTTGACCCCCAAAACTTCACCACTTTTCAGCAGCCCCTATCTCCAGTGCCACAACTGGGGGTGGGATATGATGCTTAGAATCAAGGAAAGTTTGGGCCATCGTGATAGCACAGTGGGAGGGCGTTTGCCTTTCACACAGCTGACCCAGGTTCCATCTCTGGCATCCTATATGGTCCCCTGAACCTGCCAGGAGTAATTTCTGAGCACAGAGCACAGAGCCAGGAGTAACCCCTTTTTGTGCCAGATATGGCACAAAAAAAAAGGGGGGGGGAGATTTACACATAATCACCTTGGTCCTTGGTAGGCACTTTCTCTCCAGATCTTTCCCTGAGCGACTCAGGCTCTTGTTCCAAGGGGCTATGAGTACAGCAAACCTCCCCATAGTTCCCCCTTAGTCCCCCCTCCCACCCCTCACCCCCAGCCCATTAGCACCGAGGCTCAGCCCCCAAGCAGATGTTTGTAAAGACAGAACGTACATGCCTTGCGTGAGAAAGCTTGCATTTCTCAGGCACGTTCAGATACTCATTTTAATTAGGCAAATTGATAATTATATTTCCTTGACACATATTCTAATTAAGACTACGCTCTCCTAGCAAATAATTGTCTTTCTGCAAAGTTTATGACATTTGTTTCGAGGCTGTTCTCCCAGGTGGAAATATCAAGATCCACGATGGCTTAAAAAGTCGCCAGCGGCGGATCATTTTTCCAACTCGTTCTACCACCAGCATGTTTCCTGCCTTAGAGACCAGGGACTTTTGGTGGTTTTCTTACAATGTTGGTGGTGGGTTTTTTTCTGTATGTTTTTAGCTTCTGCAGCTGTTTCAGAGGAGACAGCAGTAATCACATGTTCTGAGTTTTATGGAGGGTTTTTTTTGCAGGTGATCACACCCAGTGATGTTAAGCTCTGCACTCAGAAAGTTTTATGATGGGCCCAGAGAGAGCACAGTGGCGTTTGCCTTGCAAGCAGCCGATCCAGGACCAAAGGTGGTTGGTTCGAATCCCGGTGTTCCGTATGGTCCCCTGTGCCTGCCAGGAGCTATTTCTGAGCAGATAGCCAGGAGTAACCCCTGAGTACTGCCGGGTGTGGCCCAAAAACCAAAAAAAAAAAAAGAAAAAGAAAGTTTTATGCCTGGATGCCATATATGATGTCAGGGATCGAACCCTAGTCAGCCGCTGCAAGGCAAGTGCCCTCCCTCTGTGCTATCACTCCAGCTCCTAATTCAGTTATTTGAGAGGGTGCATGCACATAACTGATTGAGAGCTGAGCCCCCTCGGACCCAGGGCAAGCAGAGTGATTCCCTAAAGGGGCAGAAATAGGAAGAGTTGGGGATGTGACAGGCTCTGGACTATCACAGCAGCTCAAGAAAGATCCAGGGTGATAGGGAGTCCCTCTTTGGAGAGTAGAGACCTGTGGGGGGGGACATTATTTCATTTGGTGAGGGCTCACTGGCCACTGTCCATATTTGTGCCAGGCAGGAGATTTTAAGCATCCGCAGAGCAGGGGTGGCTCCTGGTCTGGGCCCACATTGGAGCCCCGAAGCCTCCAGGAATGGCCTCTGCCTCCCATAATTCTGCCCTGCTCAATAGCTCTGAAGGAAATGGTAGATTTGGTCATTGTCACAGTCTTTATGGCCCCCATGGAAGCCCATGTGTGGGACCAGCTACAGGGGCGGCTAGGCTGTGGTGATACCATGACACTGGCACTGAGCCAGAGTGGACACTCCTTCGGGGCGTTTGGTGCATGGATGAGTGAATAGCAACTGTCCCATTTCCACTGGGCTGTACCTGTGCCCCCCATCTCCTTTGCCCCCCACCTTCATTTGCATCCCTGGACAGGAGAAGCCCAGGTGTGGGAGTGCTCCCAGATGGTGTTTGCTCTGCAGACTCGGGTTCTTGCTCACAGACAAGTGGTGCCACTCTGGGGGGTGGTTCCTGCCCTGTCCCTACAGCCAGGCCCCCCTTTGCAGCTTCACCTCATGTTACAGCTTGAACCCATCAGACTGTCCCACCCTTAGAGTACCTTCCAGGCCAGCTCCCAAAAGGCAAACTGGGTTTTGGAAGTGGGATCATTGTTTATGAGAATTAAGGACATTCTGGGGACCGGAGTGATAGCACAGCAATAGGGCGTTTGCCTTGCACGCGGCCAACCTGAGACAGACCTAGGTTTGATTCCTGGCATCCCATCTGGTCCCCTGAGCCTGGCAGGAGCAATTTCTGAGTGCAGAGCCAGGAGTAACCCCTGAGCACCACTGGGTGGACCCCAAAACAAACAATTAAGGACATACTGGGCCAAGTCCACCCTGAGACCTGAGACCGGCTGTAAGGCAGGTTCAACACAGCCAGGTTTAACACAGCCTAGAGCACGAATCGTGGCAACCTCGTGTATTCTTGTGAATTCTCACAGCCTCAACCGACTCTCAGGGACCTTGTTCCCGGGCGAGAGACAAATGGATTTTGACGCGGTTGGGAACGCATTTGTCATAGTCAGCCGTGGACTAATTGGCAGTGGCACAAAGATCAATGAAATCCCTAATTTCAGACAGATATATTTAAAAGTCAGTTTTCGCAGACAATTGCAAATAAGCCCTAAAGATAGAAAAAGAGTGAATGAGGCAGGCCCTGAGTGATAGCACAGCAGTAAGGCATTTGCCTTGCATGAGGACGACCTGGGGCGGACCTGGCTTCGATCCCCAGCACCCTATATGGCCCCCCAAGCCTTCCAGGAGCAATTTCTGAGTGCAGAACCAGGAGTAACCCTTGAGCGCTGCTGGGTGTGGCCAAAAAACAAATAAACAAACAAAAAAGCAGAATGAATGAGGGGTAAGATCTTGGGAGAGGAAGAGCCCGAAATATACTTAGTTTCCCATACGAGAAGTGATGGGTGGGAACCTTTTGTGGATTCACTCTATTTCTGTGTTTTTTCTTTTGATGGAGCTGGGAATGGACCTCAAACCCATGCCTGGACAGCACCAGTGCTCTGCCACTCTTTGTGCCACCATTTGGGCCCTTCTGTGGCTTTATAAGCCTTAAAAATCCTCTTCAGGTGTAGTCACCCAGCACTCACTAACACTGCAGGCAGATGCACCAGGCTTCACCACCCCTAATGTAATACTTCTCCAGATCTTTCCATTCTTCGTTCTGAAAGATGACTGCAGGGACATTTTCTCTCAGTCAGCTGAATTGTGGAGATGGCCAGGCCCTGGCCGCCCTCCGCGGTAGAGGAACCAAATTTCATTCCCAGGCCTATTTCCTCCCTCAAAAGCGTTTTGAAATGAGTTTCAAAATTGGATTTCCACTTCGGGTCCTGCTTGGCAGAGGTGATGTCATCAGCCAGGGTGGCTTATTTGGTTCGTGTCATTCGTGAAGGGTCATGTTCTCTAGGAGATTGGTTGAGGTTTGATTCCCACCGAGCTCCCAGACAGGAAAGGCAGTTCCCATTCCCCTGTTCCATGAGGCCAGGGGGAACAGTTCCAGGTGTAGAGATCCACAGAAAATAATTCACACAGTGAAAAGGTACAAGAAGGGGTTCAGGAAATCCAGTGCTCAAGCAAGGGATTCAAACCACAGAAGCTTTCTGCTCCTAAGATGGAGCGCAGCTCAGTGAAAAAAGATGGAAGAATGAGCCCCTGCCTTCCTCAGACCCCTGCTTTTATTGACAAGAATCCAGTCCCACCCTAGGGTGGGAGAAGAATACCAAGTAAGGAATAATCCAATATACTATCACCAGATCACACCCTAGGATGGAGTATATTTATAGACTAGAATAGGATCAGTAACCCAACAATTAGACAAACCTGGGGTACTGCTGTGGCTTCTCCACTCCCCTGTGCCGAAGGAGATTCCCTGGCTCAACCCTCCTGGAGTCTGGATCTGGCTAGTCTGGATCCGGCTCCTTACTCCAGTCCCGTCTGAGTCTCTTGCCTCCACCTGAGTGCACAGATGAGTTGTAGAGAGAGAAGGGATTGTCTCCAGATCAGGTGGACCTCAGGGAATCAGGGGCTGAGCCCCAGACTCTGCCATGGCTGGAACCCTCCACATGGACTCCTGGATGTTCCAGGAACACGGGAAAAGACAAGCAAAGTATGGAACTCCTTGGGCATTGAGAATGCGACCACAGGCATGTGCTCTCGAGACCCACTATTGGTGCTGTGCATATGTGTGTTGCCAGTTCATGAACATGGAATCCACATATATGTTGCCTACCTCTTTCCTCTTGAGCAGTGCTATTTCGTGTTTCCTACTTCCACACTGAGATGTGTACTGAGAGGCTCTCTACCTTTGGAGAAGTCCATGCTCTTGAGTCTCTCTCTGTCTCTCTGTCTCTGTCTCTGTCTCTGTCTCTCTCTCTCTCTCTCTCTCTCTCTCTCTCTCTCTCTCTCTCTCTCTCTCTCTCTCTCTCTCTCTCAAAAAGCATGAGTTCAACTACAAACACACCATCCTGATCCACACTTGTGGGGCAGGAAGCACATGGCTACATCCAGTGACCCCAAGTTGGTCATCTCCAGAGAAGATCATGGAAGATGGGAATCTGGGAGCAAGGCTGTACCCCAGACTGTTGTCTAGGACATCGAGTAATGGACCCCTTCGTCAAGCACCCTGTCCCCATGCCCCACGCCAGGTCTTCTTGCTGTGTGGCTCCATTCGGAGGCTTCATTGGGGACAGACGCATCCTAGTAGGGTGACCACGGCAGGCAGCAGCCTAGGAATGGTCCAGTCCCCTTCGTGACCCAGAGTCTCAACAGTCCCTGCATGGAAGCTTCGGGTCCCGAGTGTGGTGACCTTGAGCCTGAGCTATGACCAGCCTCCTGTTGGTGACGTAAGAGATGGGCCTGATTCACCCTGGTGTTTTCCCCAATTCCCAGGAAGGTAGAACAAGGCTGTTGACTCACCCGGCTTCAGCTCCATACCCACTGATCAGGTGCAACCTGGGGTTCACTGAACCAGCTTATGGTGTGAAGAAGACTCCTCATTTCACGTTCCCATCAGAAGCTGGTGGACCCCCCAGAGGGATCCAGAAACCCATCCTACATGATCCCTGTTTCCTTAGAGAAATGACTATAATTGGAGGTGTCACATGCAGTACACACAAGAAGCCACCCACTGGGGCCAGAGCGATAGCACAATGGTAAGGCATTTGCCTTGCACACTTCCAACACAGGACAGACCCTGGTTTGAATCCCAGCATCCTATATGGTTCCCTGAGCCTGCCAGGAGTGACTTCTGAGCACAGAACCAGGAGTAAATCCTGAACACCACCAGGTGTGATCCTCCCCAAAAAAGAAGCCACCCACTCCCTATTGGGTCCCCAACACTGTGTGGGAATAGATCCAAGCAGGACCCCAAGCACTGTAAAAATTAACATAGAAAGAACTAAAGAAAAATTGAGCATTACTATCCCTGCAGAATTGGGCATTTTAATGAAATAAATGCTTTTATCTCAAAGCTCAGAAACCTGTAGGCATTATCCAGGGGTCTGTGTCAAATTTATTTTGAAACAATTACAGTCTTGTTTTAATCCGAACCGAGTCAGAAACAAGATCTTAATTTAATTGACAGGTTTTCTTTCTTCCTGCAACAAGATCTGTCTGTCTCAGAGCTGGACCACGTCTCCTTCACATGGTCGTCCATTTGCGCTCCAACTGCTCTCGATTAGTTTGGGTTGGTTGGGTTGGTTCACTTTTTGTGGGGAAGGAGTTTGGGCCACACCCAGTGGTGCTCAGGGTTTACTCCTGGCTTTCTGCTTAGGGATCCCTGCTGTACTATAGCTCTGGCCCCAGAATTCACTTTTTCTTTTTGTTTTTGGGCTACACCTGGTGATGCTCAGGGGTTTTTTTTGGGGGGAAAGGGTTTGGACCACACCCAGCGGTGCTCAGAGTTACTCCTGGTTCTGTGCTCAGAAATCACCCCTGGCAGGCTCGGGAGACCAGATGGGATGCTAGGGATCAAATCTGGGTCCTTCCGACGTTGTCTGTGTGCAGAGCAAACACCATACCACTGTGGTATCACTCTGGCCCCAGAATTCACTTTTTGGGGGGCTTTTGTTTGTTTTTTTTTCTTGGTTTGGCTTTGGTTTGGGGCCACACCTGGCAAGGGTTACTCCTGGCTCTGCACTCAGAAATTGCTCCTGGCAGGATCAGGGACCATATGGGATGCCAGGAATCGAACCCACATTCATCCCAAGTTGGCCGCTTGCAAGACAGACGCCTTATCACTGTGCTTTCTCTCCACCCCCAAGAATTCACTTTCATTATGCCCCTCCAGTTCAGTCCCTTATGTGGGTGGCCAGTGTGATCCCATGTCCATAAGATGCTCCTCTCTGGAGACAAGCATCAGAGCCTTTAATCACCTCCATTCAGCCTCGATTAAAATGAAGGCGAGACCTCGTACCACAGCTCCTGAAAGATGTCACAGGTGCCTCTGAGTAGGATGCCAGGATCACCAGTTTGTCTTTATCAGAATGGTCAGGGGAGTAGGTTAGGCTGTGCAGGCTGTCAACCACCAGAGGTCACATCTCTATATTTTGCACCTCATCTTCATAAAAATCTCTGGTCACCCCAAGTTTGATCGTTAAGTAAACAGGTAATAATGAAAGATTCATTTTAAGGCCTCCAAGGTTTATTGACTCATTGAGGCCGACCAACTGTCACCGGAAACTATTTGTTGAAACCTCTGCTGTAGGGAGCTTGATGAATTGCGGTGGTTCTAGCAAGATGATTTATGCGAGTATCCTGGGGTGATGCTCCCCCTCCTTATTGGCTTCTGATTCATCTGCCCCATTCCAGCCGCTCTGCAGACTGCCCAAGAGGCAGGCCAAGGCTAAGGCAGCTGCTGGTGGGAAAAGGAAGTTTTATTGTTTGAGTCACATCACAAAATGCCAGCAATTGTCTTTTCCTCAGAAATGGGAATTTGGGGGCTGGAGAGATAGCACAGCAGTAGGATGTTTGCCTTGCACGCAGCCGATCCAAAACGGCTGTGGTTCAAATTCTGGCATCCCATAAGGTCCCCCGTGCCAGCCAGGAGTGATTTCTGAGCGCAGGGCCTGGAGTAACCCCTGAGCGCCGCCGCTTGTGGCCCAAAAACAAAAAAAAAAAAAAGGAGGGGAGAATTTGTGGGGCTTATTCCCCCCTCCTCCCAACCCCCCTGGCACAGGCTTCAAGTATTTTCAAGGTTCTTACTGGTTCCTCCAGGACCCCTGGTATGTCATTCCTGGCTTAAGATACCAAGTCCCATGGGACTCATTCCCCTGGCACCTGTTTTCATGACACTTGTACCTGTGATCTCCTCCCATGTCAGTGGATTGCCCTGACCCTGGGGGTCCAAACAGCAAATAGAAGTCATCACCTCCCCATATCTACCAGGGCTCTAGTGGTCCTGCTATGAGGCTCACTAGTGTCTCATCTAAAACTAGGGTTGCTGAGCTGTCATCTCATGTGAATACTCAATGTTGTGTATGTGGAAAAGAGGGGCTGGGGGCTCCACTTCACTTTCACTACCACAATGCAGGACGAGACTGTTCCCTCCCCTCAGTTTCTCCCCTTGTGGTCACAGTATGCATCATCTTGCCTGTATAACAAGGAGAGGAAGGCAAGTTGGGGGGGGGGGGGGGGAGACAGTTGCAGGGATTCTAGGGTTTAAGCAGTGCTGAGGGCTGACTCCTGGCTCTGTGCTCAGCAGGGCTCACTCCTGGCTCTGTGCTCAGGGCTCCCACCTGGTAGGGCTCGGGGACCTATGCAGTACTGAATGTTCAATTGGACTTGGTTCTGGGCAAGCAAGAGCCCTACTCACTGTCTTATCCTTTCAGCCTAAGGTTGCTAAACATTTGCCCATGTTCCCCCTCAGAATCCTGCTCAGCCATTCCTGCTCCCACCGAAACTGCAGCCCCAGAGCCATCTGCCCCTGAGGGAAATCCATCCCCCAACCTGAGTCCAATGCTGGTGGTTTTCTCAGGAAATTCATGGAAATCCCGAACTTCCGAAGGAAGTGCTGTTTCTTCAGCTGACTGACCTGCCCCATCTGTGAATGTATCTGAGATGGGAAAAGCTCCTGGGGGTATGTGGTGTGGTCAGATGCTGATCTTGGAACACTGACTTACTGTTTCTTGGTTCACTTTGCACACACACACACACACACACACACACACACACATTCGCACACACGCAAGAAGAGACTCTGTGTGCCCGACATGGGTCTACATGTTGGGGGAAGCTGCACACAACATAGAGATCCCCCTTCTCATGAACAGGCAGAGCTCCCTTGCCCCAAGATTTTCAGGCCAGCAGAAGCAGTGGAAAGAGAACGGCCAGGTGTGGGCTCAGGCAGCCTCGCTCGCTGTTTTCCAAGAGCCTGGTGGGGCCCACATGCCCAAAGCCCTGCACCTCCTTATGTAGCCCTACTCTGATACCTTGGAAATGTTAGCAGGGACTGTCGCCCCCACAGTGACTGATGTTGTTCAGATTTCATTTCCGGTACTGCATCATAATTCATAATTTAAATTTTTCTTGCCCCCATCCCAAGTAAAGCAGGAGACTGGGCCATTAAACCTCACCCAAAAGATTAGGGAAATGCTTCGCCTCCTATCCAACTTCCAGCCGCTTTCAATGCTTTCAATTTGGGGTTCTTTTTCATTCTAATTAAAATCCCATTATCCAGCATTAGTCCATCCCCCCGCCCCATTAACAACTTGGACCACAAGCTTTAAAACAAAGAGTATGGCCGCCTTGTTCTGGTGGCCTATGTGGTCACCATGGCCTTTGGGAATCCCCCAGGTCCCAGACATAATTAGTATAAATCAAAATCCTCCAGACTATGACAGGAAAATGGTGTGTTTCGGCAGCAGCTTATTAAAATGACCTACTTAATCAGTGGGAAAAGAGTGTCACTGCTTGCACAGTTTTCCTGGTCAACTCAGTCATTTTTTTTCTTCCTGTTTTCTCTCTCTCTCTTTCTCTCTCTCTCTCTCCCACTCTTTCTCTCTCTCTCTTTCTCTTTCTCTTTCTCAGAAGCAGAAAGGGAATGGAAAGGGCCCTTCTACTTCATCCAAGGTGCCGACCCTCAATTCGGACTGATGAAGGCCTGGGCCACAGGCGACTGTGACCATGGCGGCGACGAGTGGGACCAGGAGATCCGACTCACCCAACAGGCTGTACAGATCGTGAACCAGCTGACACCCCGACCCAGGTTCTTCGTGCTGTGTGGTGACCTCGTTCACGCCATGCCAGGTAAGGTGAACCCCCACTCCTCCTCCTCCTTCCCCAGGGAACAGTCCCTACTTCCCCATTCCCCAGACTTGTCACAGTGCCACTGAGTCTAAGAGAAATAGCCCTTTCCGGTCCTGTTCAGAACATGATGAGGCTTATCCCAGTAATGCATCAAATGCCACCCTCACAGGCTCCTGGCTGCATGGCCAGGGTTTAACTCGCTTCTGTTTCACGCTCTGTCTCTATGTTGTTCTGCCTCAGTGTGTACCTACAAACCCAGGCCTTCCTGGTTCTGATGTTCCTTCCAAGCGGCCCAGCCAGTCAGCATCTTTGGGCCTTGCTCTGGACCACACAAGATGAACCAACTTCTGCTTTTATTGGACAGTTGTAAAAACATTTTTGGTCTATGTCATATTTATTTTCATTATAAAACAGAATCTTGGGGCCGGAGCGATAGCATAAGCGGTAGGGCATTTGCCTTGCATGCAGCTGACCTAGAACGGACATAGGCTTGATCCCTGGCATCCCATATTGTCCCCCGAGCCAGGAGCGATTTCTGAGTGCATAGCCAGGAGTTTGAGCATCACTGGGTATGGCCCCAAAACCAAAAAAAGAATCTTATGGGCCAGAGCAGTAGTGCAGCAAGTAGAGTGTTTGCCTTGCCTCAAATGCAGCTGACCTGAGCTCAATCCCTGGCATCCCTTCTGGTCCCCCTGAAAACCGCCAAGAGTAATTTCTGAGTACAGAGCCAGGAGTAACCCCTGAGCACCACTGGCTTGGCTCCATCACCACAGAAAAACAATCATATGGGACTCGCCAGAGTTATATAACATATTCTGGATGATGTTTACCAGTTTGTTCTGAATTATGGTAATATATTCAGTCCGATTTCAAAATAAGGTTAAAAAAATGACTTTTTTTTTTCCACCCATGCAGTGAGATTGCTTCTTAAATATCTACCGAGTATGAGTAAATTTAAAAGAATCATTGCAATCATAAATCTGACCAACCAGTTGGTCAGAAAGCCCTGCATATATCTGCATATATGCACTAACACATTTCTAGAATCCATATTTTAGATTCCAGGCGAGCCAGGCAGAATTAATGTCTGTTCTGAAGATTTGACCCACTTGGGGAAGCCATAACACAGCCACTGAAAGGACTGGAGCCACTTTAAGTTTTGCGGTCTGAGATGAAACAAATCATCTTAAGAACAATCGACAATTTATTTTAATATTCATTAGTGGCTTCCTCTTCATTTCTCTCATGTGCAGGGACAGCCTTAGGAAAAGGAATTACTTGCTTTGACTGGTTAGCACCTTGTTATCGAATGCATATATGAATAAGCAACACAAGTCAGAAAACATATGCTTTTAGTTGCCCCCCTTAAATATCTTGGATCAAGTCCTAAAGAAAGAAAGACAGGAATATGGGGCCAGAGCAATAGCACAACAGATAGGGTGTTTGCCTTGCACACAACTGATCCGGGTTTGATCCCTGGCATCCCATATGGTCTCTCTAGCCTGCTAGGAGTGATTCCTGAGCACAGACCCCAAGCACCATTGGTGTGGCCAAAAGAAAACCAAAAACAAAACAGAAGACTGAAGTAAAACATTTTCCTAGTGCAAGTCGTTGTGTGCTTTACCATTTGTAAACATTCACCCATATCTGCACCTCCTCATGCTTGTACCGGTCACAAACCAGGCACTTGCCAACCCATATCTACAGATGAGAGAATTCAGGTGAGGGGGCTCTGTAGTAGCTCCATGGCACCCAGAGTCTCTGGGACAATCAAACCCCACCTAGTAGCTAGTGGAGCTGTAGACATTGATGGCCCCAGGCCCAAGGCCATGCACGGGCCATTCTGTTCCAACCTCAGCTGCGCCCCCATGGACACACCTGGTTTCCTTCTACTGTGTCTCTTGGCTTCTCCTGGAATCTTCTTGTCTGCAGCCCTGGAGTATAATAAGCTCCCTGACTTTCTCTGTGACACTGAGGCTACCTCAACTCCCTTTGGTTTCCCTGTGGCTTTCAGGGCTCACTCCTGGCTCTGCACTCAAGAATCACTGCTGACAGGCTCAGGAGACCATATGGGATGCTGGGCATCAAACCCAGGTTGGCTGTTTACAAGGCAAACACCCTACCTGCTATGCTATGGCTCCAGCTGCTTCCAAAGGCCTTTTGTATTCATCAGAAGGTGGAAACCTTAGATGGCCCTTGGATGCTGGTCCCTTTCTCATCTCTTTGCCCCTCCAAACAAGAACTGAGAACCATCAGGTGTATTTCACACTTTGCCTGAGCCCTCCTACCTCCCCTGCTGTCCTAGGGCCTGTTTTACCAGCTGCCTCTTGAGGGGGGCCTCATGCAGATACAGCAGCCATCCCATCCCCATGCTGCTTTGGAGAAATATATCTTGACTCCTAACAACTCTTAGCTAGATCTTGATGGAACCCACTGGAGCCAGAACCATTAGCAAATGGCCCACTATGAGAGCAGGGTTATTCATGGAGGTGAAATACCACAGATTATTATCTGGGATCCTGCACATTACCCCCAAATTCTATCACATTGGCAGCAATAGAATTTCAATGCCAAGAGGCCAGAGAGATAGCATGCATCCAACTCAGGAGGGACCCAGTTCGATTCCCAGTATCCCATGTGGTCCCCCAGCCTTCCAATGGTGATTTCTGAGTACATAGGCAAGAGGACCTCTGAGCTCCAGTGAGTGTGGCTCAGAAACCAATCAATCAATCAATGAGTTAAACAATAAATAAAGTTTAAAAAAAAAGAATTTCAATGGCAGGATGGACACCAGATGGCCCAGGGGACCTATCCCTAGCATCATAGCTATTTCTCAGAGAAATCTACTTTGGCAGTAGACGGCGTGACAGGCTAATAAGGGTGAGAAATGAACAACCCACTTGACTCATCACCCCAACTGCTGAATTTATGATGTGCCGGGCGGACTGCACTTGTTTTACAAACTCCATTTTGCCCAGGGCCTTGAGCCTGTAACTCTGAAAGGTGAAAAGCATGGAGACGGGCAGTGGACATACACGCAGGCAGAGTGAGAGAGAGAGATGTAATATTTCATCTGGTTTCAGGGGCCTCCATCTGCTTATTCATTTGTTTATCTGCCCCCTCCCTCCCTTCCCTCCAATTTCTGATTTTCAGAGTTTAATAAATTTGATCTATTCCCAGCGGACACAAATTGATTTATTCCCTCCTCTTCAGAGACGGGCTGTGACAGAACAGAAAGCCCAGTAGAGGGGGGATTAAGTAGGAGCTGTCAGGATGAAGCAGAGTGTCCCAGCTCCTTTGACAAGGGCTGTGGCGATGAGTTGGGGACCAGGGGACAGTCCTACCCACCCTGGCACCTAGTCAGTGTTTTGCTGTGAGGAACCCTTTGAGGTCTGAGACATCTTGTTCAGCCACGAACCTGTCACAGTCTGTGAGAGTCTTGAAATAGATTTGCTTCCCAAAAAAACTAATTCTCTTCATTTTCTTTTTTTTTTTAATTTTTTAATTTTTTTTTTTTTTTTTTTTTTTGGCCACACTCGGTGACACTCAGGGGTTACTCCTGGCTATACGCTCAGAAATCGCTCCTGGGGAGCTGGAGAGATAGCACATTGGTAGGGCATTTGCCTTAGATGCAGAAAGACAGTGATTTGAATCCCGCCATCCCTTATGGTCCCCCAAGCCTGCCAGGAGCGATTTCTGAGTGTGGAGTCAGAAGTAACCCCTGAGCACTGCCGGGTGTGACCCAAAAACCAAAATCAAAAAAAAAAAAAATCGCTCCTAGATTGGGAGACCATATGGGACTCCGAGGCTTGAACCCAGGTCCGTCCTGGATCAGCCTTGTGAAAGGCAAATGCCCTAACTGCCTTACCACTGCACTATCGCTCCAGCCTTCTTCATTTTCTAAGGTTTTATGTGCCCTCCACTCTCCCCACTGTCTCATTGGCTTATATAGTTGAAGGCTAGTTTCGAATGAAAAATCTTCAAGGCATGGGCCAGAGAGTTAGCGAGCAGTAGGGCATCTGCCTTGCATGCAGCCGATCCAGGACAAATGGTGGTTTGAATCCCGGCATCCCATATGATCCACTAAGCCTGCCAGGAGCTATTTCTGAGTGCAGTCAGGAGTAACCCCTGAGCACTGCTGGGTGTGATGCAAAAAAAAAAAAAAAAAAAAAAAAAAAGTCTTCAAGCAGAGAGATCTTAGGGAGGCAGGACATGTTGATTCAGGTGGTAGGGGCATCTCTTTGCTGCCTGTAGGACAGACAGTATGGAAGTGGACCACACGGACAACCTTATCCAAAAACAAACTAGGAATTGGGGCTCGAACATTTGCCTTGCATGTTATTGACTTGAATTCGATCCTGACATCCCAGGGGGTCCCCTGAGCCTTCCAGGAGTGATTTCTGACAGTAGAGCTAGGAGTAACATCCTAAACACTGCTAGATATGTCCCAACCTCACCCCACACACACAAAAAAAGGAAAGCTAGGACTTAAGCTCTTATATGACCCAGCAGTTCTACTTTTGGACACCTACCCCCAAGGGTCCAATATGCAAAAATTCTAAAAAGACATTTGCTCTGTTGTGCTCAATGGCAGCACTGTTCATAGTAGCCAGACTCTGGAAATGACCCGAGTGCTCAGGAATAGGTGACTGGGAGAAAAGAACTGATATCACGGTACACAATGAAAGCCTGTTTGGTTGTAAGGGCAAAAAAGAAAATCATGAAATTTGCTGCCACACGGTGGATCTAGAGAGTGCTGTGTGAGTGAGGTTAGCCAGGGGGAGAGGGACGGACACAGTGACACTGTCATATTTGGGATCTGAAGGCCCAGAATAGGGAAATGACAGAGACCCAAAGGCATTGGTTGGTGAGAAACAGACCCCTAAGTGGAGGATGAGATTTGAAGTAGTTTATGTATTAAATCCTACTTACTAATAACAGTTATAAACCACCATGCCCAAATTAAAGAAATACAAAGTGAAAAAATTGGCATAAGTATATCAAGTCTCATGAAAAAAATGAAAAGTATTTTATTTCAAAAAAGATTAATTAGCAATTTTTCTTTTCTAAAAAAAGAAAGTGGAGTTTAGGACTGGAGCGATTTGTATAGTAGGGAGGATGCTTGTTTGCACATGGCCAATATGGATTTGATCTCCAGAACCCCATAAGGAACACAAGCACTGCCAGGAATGATTCCTGAATGCACAGCCAAGAGTGACTCCTGAGCACCACCCAGTATAGCCCCAAAACAAACAAACAAATGATGGGGTTTGACTCCAGGTACCTAAATACTTTGGTTAATTATTAGGGCTTCCTTTTTATTTCTGACTCAGGAAAGCTTATTGATTATTTCTGATTCTGGGGTGCTTAATTGATTGGCCTCTCATGGGGGGGGCTCTTTCATAGGTTTTTACCATTGGGAACAATTTCATGTGGATATGTGTGTAATAACATAACAGATACACATACACACATATATCTCACTCCCTGGTGTTCAGTGAAATATGCGTGTATGTGTATATATATACATATATATGCATATGCATATATTTGCTTTGAATGTTTCAGCAGTTTTAAAGGAAATGGGGGGACTGAAAAGCTTAAAGAACACCAGAAATAGCTTGAGGATTAGTCGAGCACCCATGCAGGGCCCAGCCGTCCCAGAACTGAAGCTCCACCAGAAATGCTGTGACAGTGTCTGCCAGCTCCCGTCAGGGGTCCAGGGCTTGGAGCAGAGAATCCCAACTACATAGGGGCTGTATCTCACGCAGGGAATGAAGGGAGCGTGCCTGGAACATTCCAGGCTTTTCTGGTTGATTTTTGTTTGGAGGCCACACCTAAAAACTCCTTGCAGGCTCTGCTGATTCAATGGGATGCTGGGGATCAAACCTGGGTTGGCCACATGCAAGACAAACACTCTCCCTCTGTGCTATCGCTCCAGCTCCCATTCCAGGCTTTTTTCCTAGCTCAGTGCTTCTTCCTCTTTAGGAGGGGGGCCTTGTTTCTGTGTTCCCAGGATGGCTGCTGAGGAAGAGGGGTCGACACTGTCACAATCTGAGTTCCACCCAGGGAAGCAAGGACAGGTGGCAAAGGCCACAGGTTCCTGCCATCAGCTGTGTTCGTCTTGTGTGAGAAGGAAGCAAAGGGGCTTGCTCTCAGCTTGGGGTCACCTGGCTTCATCCCAAGCAGGGCCCACACCTGGTGTGTGTTTCTGTGGGTTTACTGGTGGCTCTTTGTGTTTTCACTTTGCCCACCTGTGTGCATTTCCCACGGAATGCCCAACCTTCCCACAACTGCTCGTCCGAGGCCTATAAATGACTTAGGACATAATTCCAAATCCTACCCATGTGCTTCTTGTTCAGCTCCATATGGGAACCATCAAAGAGCCCTGTCCTTCTGTCAGAGTGACTCTGGCCCCAATCTTGCTATGCTCCAGAGTTTTCTGCAGGACACTACGCCATATTTCCAAGGTCTCATTCATTCACTCTCATTCACTCATTCACTTATTCCTTCATTTATTTATTCGCT
The DNA here is from genome assembly GCF_024139225.1 of Suncus etruscus. Classification (NCBI taxonomy): domain Eukaryota; kingdom Metazoa; phylum Chordata; class Mammalia; order Eulipotyphla; family Soricidae; genus Suncus; species Suncus etruscus. The sequence continues at coordinate 11,265,837 of NC_064849.1, read as the reverse complement.
GCCCAAAAGAAGCAAAGCCCCAAACAAGTGACTCTCCCGTGCTTCAATTTGTATCTTGTCCTGGGACAGTTCTGAGCCAGCAAACAGAAGCCATGTAGCTTATTTCGGGGTTAGAAATGGACTCTTGGGAAGATGATGCCCCTCTAAGGGTCCCAAATGCCAAGAGGGGCAGCATCTGGCTCAGACCCAAACTGTCCTGGCACCACCACCACCCCTAGAACCAGAGCTGGCAGCCAGGGAAACCCCTGCCCTCGATGGCAGGCACAGGGTCCAGCTTGCCAATCTGCAGGGGCCTCGTTACTACTGTTCCTCCATGGAACAGGCGTGGGCAGGAATTGGCAGCTGATGTGGCAGCTGTGATTTGGGCTGATTTCATTTGGGGGCCTCTCCTGAGGTGACAGTTATCTGATGAGTGGGGTGTGGGCCATGGGAGGCCATGTAGGAAGCCCCCCCCCAGCCTGACCCTCGGGCTCTTAGGCTTGTACACAAACTTTACTCAAACCCACCAGGCACCATTCAAGAGTGTTTATTCCCCCTATTTTTTAATTTTAAGCCCCTGAAAATTGCAGTTGTTCCAGTTTCAAAATAAGGAGCACGGTGATTATCTGTATTCTTGTCCACGGCTTCCAGTTATGCATTTGGGAGCTAAAATATGCAAACATCTCATCCTGAGACTGGGTTTTGTTTTGTTTTGTTTTTTAAAAAATAATGTATGTGGGGTTTGTGAGTGATTATTAAAGTAGTACAGGCTGAATGCAAAGAAATTTGGGGAGACGACGAAAGGAGAAAAAGTACTTCTAATCCTAGACCACACAGAAGTCATGACCATTACCACTGGGGGCAGGTTTCCTGCCTATTAAATGTGCAGAACCGAATTCCTGCCTTTTTATTTTTGGGGACCGTTTTTCATGCAGCATAAACAAGCCCCTTGTTATTACAGCATCTCTGAGATAGCAGCAGAATGGCCCTCATTAAGGACCCAGCAGCCTCCTATAAACGCTCACGAAAATCAACACTGGCAGGGCCCCTTAATTCAATAATAGCGAGTGTGTTCGATATTGTCTTCCATGCCTGAAGACAGAAACACTTTCGGGGACAGAGTGAGAGTACAGCGGGGAGGATGTTTGCCTTGCACACAGCCGACCCGGATTCCATCTCCGGCATCCTGTGGGGTCCCCAAACCCTCCAAGAGTGATCCCTGAGGTCAAAGTCAGGAGTCAGCCCTGGGCACAGCTGGGTGTGACCCTCCCCCAAATGAAAAAAGATCCAGTGTCTCTCTCCTTTGGGACTCCCTATTGCCCCCTCTGTTACCCTGGCCTGGCCTGGTAGCCTGGCGGGCACCCCCTAGAGGCCAGACTGAGCAGGATACAGCCAATGAAAGCAGAGGTGCCATGGTCTCACCCTCTTTCCCCCCCCCCCCCTTGATGAGCTGATTCTCCGCTCTGACCCTAGACTGGGTGGGAGGGGAAGGTGAGGGACCCCCGGGACATGACTAGCTGCCTCTGCACCCAGAGGAACTGAAGTCATTGTTCATGCAGCCCAAGAAAGAAGGTGCTTCATGTTGTGTTGTTGTGGGTTTGGAGGTTCAAGGCCCAGAAAGCAGTTGTCACTTCTACCACCCAAATGGGATGTACACCAGAGAGGAGAGGCCATCCATGACAGCTCCTGCTTATTCTTTGCAAAAATCAAAGCTCCCAAATATAATGGGGCAGTAGCCCAAGCTCATGGAGTGTTTACTTTTGTGGGGGGTTATTTTGGGGAAGTGGGCTGCTCATGGCAATGTTCCTAGTGCTCAGGACTTTGGGTCCAAAGAGTCCTAGAAAGTCAAACCCTTGTGCAGGACCAGGCCTGTGTTCCAGCCTGGAGATAGCTCCTCGGCCCAGCCAGCCTCCTAGGATTCCAGCCCATATTTCTTGCTATTTGCCCCATTTCCAGGAATGTCTGATAACGCAAGTTCCTGGGTCTTTAACACCATAAACTTTATTATTAAGTCTTTGTTCTTTGCCTGTGTTTCTTTTAAAAAAAAAAAAAAAGTTTGCAGGTCTAAAGTAAAATGCGGTGACCTTTTTCCTCTTTGTCCTGGACAGCTCCCTGTTGGCGTCTGAGTGTGGGGAAGGTAGGAGGTGAGAGTGTGTCTTCAGTCTGACAGCCATAGTGGGGTGTCCCTGGCACTCAGAATCTCACCAAACAAGCTCATGTTGGCTCTGAGTCATCTCTGTGCCATCGACCTTTCTTGAGAGGCTCCATGCTCCCCGCCTTTAGCAGCTTCCTGAGACAGAGTTTTACCCTGTGCATCGCCCTCAGAAGGTCAAGGTGAGTCTAGTTCCACATCTTGGCCAGGCAGCTTGATAAGGAAAGTCTTGACGTCATAGTTGGCGTAGGTCCCCCATAACCTGTTTCCATAAGCTGGCAAAGCCCTGAGTATGTTGTCTAGGACTTTCGAGCTGGTTAAACTATTCAAATCTAGGCAGAGGACCCTAAAATACAACCCTCTGATATCCCAGCATTCAGCCAGGCAGTTTCCCAGCCTGTGTCCCCAGCTGCACCCTTCCACCCCTCACACCTCTTCTCCATTTTCCTTTGGGCACACTGAACCTGGAGGCACAGTGGATATTGCTAATCCCTAAATTGGGGGGTGGGGTGGCAGAATGTTTTTCCCCAAAGAACCAGCACTGTGCATGGCCCTATAATCCCTAGGTTCTCTTGGGCACCTCCTTCCTTCGCAGGAAGAGATGGGACAGTGGGCTGGGGGGAAGATGAGGAATCCCATTGTTCTCAGTGGTGGCACCCTCAGCCTCACTCCCAGCCTCAGTGTGTCCCCTCCACTGTCCACCCTCTGTGACTAAGAGCTGCTGAAACTATGTCCCTTTCCTCACCCCACTGGCTAGGCAGTTTTACTCACACCCAGGGGAGGGGGGGTCTGTTATAGTAGAGGAACAGGCACTCAGCATCAGGTGAGGACACCATGAACAGCAAGCGATGGTTCATTTGTCCTTCCTTGTTAGGGGTGCACAGCTGGTGCCCCCAAGAAAATTGTCTGTTCTCTTGCAGTTGGATAGCATCATACCATGGGGCTTCACCTCACCTGTCCTAAGAGCTCAGGATCACCAGGGAGCATCTTGGCTCCGAGTCTTTTCAAACACCACCACTCAATCACCCCATCTCACCCTCCCTTCAGCTGTTACCCCTAAGCACAATGCGAATCCAAAATCAGAGTCTGCTGGGCTCTGATGCTGTCCCTGTTCCTCCTGATTAACCATGTATCAGAAATTGTTTCCCTGGCCAGCTAGGTGCAGAAGGCATGCTAGACTCTTGCCAGAGTGCTCAGAGCCTGAGCCCTACTGATGGCTTTGCCAGGGTCCAAGTGCATCTGCAGTAGCTTCTTTCCTTTGCATTTCCCCGCTAGGGACTGGGCAGGCGCCAGCCTAATCCCTGTTGAGTCCTTGTACCTGTAGGGAATCGACAGAAAAGAGGTTTTTTTGGGTTTTGATTTTTTTTTTTGGCTTGTTTTTGATGATGCTTGTGTGTTTGTTTTGTACCACCTCTTTTCTGGTCTGTTTCCTGCTAAGAACACTGGTTTGCTTGTTCCTGTTGGAGGGGAGGGAAAGGGGAATTAAAAAAGAAAAACTTTTTATTAAAACAGAAACTAGATTTTGTGACACACTGTTGGGTCGTTCTCAGTACCGGCTGTTCAGACACCTTCAGTTCTGTGGGGGTCAGCTAGCAGGTGGGGGGGGGTCTCGGGGTGCAAAGAGCTTCCCCTTCCCTGTGAGCTGCTGGCCGGCAGGGTGGGCAACTGGATGGGTAGGTGAGCTCATGGGGCTGCTTTGCCTGTGCCATGTTGCTCTATCCTTCCCACCGGCTCGTGGAGACTTATGTCCCTGTCTGCATGCAGCTCCCTCAGGGCCTTCTGGAATTTGCTCCCAAGAGCTTTGATCCCAGGCCCAGCCAGCTGCAGCCTTCCTGCAGGAAGGATATTCCGATGGCAGCTGGAATGTGATGGGGAACCAGGGTATTAACAGTTCTGATGGAGGAGGGCCGCTGTGGGGCTCCATTCCAGCCTCCACAAATGTAGGGTTCCTGTCTGACAGCTCCCCTAGGACACAGAAAGGGCTATCAGTCAGCTGGGAGAGACACTCTCAGGGCCTCACCTCCTGCCATCTCAGCTTCTGGAATGTTCTCTGCTCTTCCCTCCATTTTTGTCCGCCTGGCTCTCTGCCCGGCACCTTACATCTTCACTGAGAAGTTCCATTAGGCATCTTTGCTTCCCTCAGCGACGACGACCCTAAAGCTGTGTGCTGGGGTCCTGTCTACCTGTCACCTTTCTACACCTGTTGCTGCCACTGTGGGAAGGAGCTTGAGCACTGCGCTTGGCTCCCCTTTCCTGCCACCATCTTGGCTGAGCGCTGAGCATGGGGCAGGCACTGGCTTTTCTCGCTGTGAGATTCTCTCCCACCTCTGATCCACATCTGGAAACATGTGACCCGACTCCCAGTTGCAGGGAATGGGGCAGGCCAGTGTCTTACCCTGGTGACTCTGTCAAGGTTTTCTCTGTCATCGGCTTCCTGGAGGCCTTTGTGGGGGTGATGGGGCACTAAAGGGGCCTGAGGAATCAGAATTGTGGCGGAAGTGGTAGGTATACCGGTGAAACAGCCACTTCAGCAGACTCCACCTGCTGGTGCTTTCACATAGGGACAAGGAGGGTGGGAAGGGCCTCGGGCTTTTCCCACACAGCACCCAGATCTTCAGTCTATGCAAACCCCCTCTTGCCAGCGGGCTAGGGCAGTGCTGGTGTGGCACTGCTGGGTGACTCGGGCACCCAGAGTCTGGGGGGGCTTTTGTGTATTGGGTCAAGCTACCCAGGGGGGGTACCTCAGGACTGGTACCCAGAAACGGGATCCCTGGTGTGTTTCCATTTACACAGGGAGCACCCTGGGACCTCATGTCTCAGATCATCCCCAGGACATCTCCCAAGGCCCCCCAGGGAAGCCCCTGTGGATGGAGTTTCAGGTGCCACATGTACATACACACATTTTACACACATCATGCAATACACTCATACACATATACACAGCACACAATACACACGTGCGCATGCATGCACACAAATACACATGATGAGTTTCCAGAAGGTTCCCTGGGGCAAGCAAGCCATGAGCCTCACACCCCTCTCAGGACCTGTCCCCCTTGCAGGGACGCCGTGGCGGAAGGAGCAGACCGAGGACCTGCAACGGGTGCTGGGGCAGGTGGACACCAAGATCCCACTGGTGCTGGTCAGTGGCAACCACGACGTGGGCAACAGCCCCACAGCCGAGACCATCGCCGAGTTCTGCCGCACATGGGGTGACGACTACTTCAGCTTCTGGGCAGGTGGTGTCCTCTTCCTGGTGCTCAACTCACAGCTCTGGCATGATGCCTCACAGTGCCCCGACCTAAAGGAGGCCCAGGACCGGTGGCTGGACCAGCAGCTGGGCCTGGCGCGGGAGCTGCAGTGCCGGCACGCCGTGGTCTTTCAGCACATTCCACTCTTCCTGCAGAGCATCAGCGAGGACGATGATTATTTCAACCTGGGCTCGGCCATCCGCCAGGAGCTGGCCGACAAGTTCACCAGGGCAGGTAGGTGCCAGCTGGTGGCAGTGGGGGGGGAGGGGGAGTTTCTAGAACCTTCTGCCTTCACCATCCCTGGGATAGTGGTGCTGAAGGAGAGGGTGACCTCCCCACCAGGACACCCCCAGAACCTCCCTCATCATCTAAGTGTCATAGACATTAGTCATAGTCAGGCCTTGGCTGAGTGGCCTTTAAATGCTGACCATGTCAAGAATAGCTTGGGACTCGTCATAGGCAAATGGTGGCTGTCTCAGAGTGGCCAGAAGTTCAGTGCCATCTTGTGCAAGTCATTAAGTGCAAGGCTGTGTGCGCAGGGGGGAAGAAGAGCCATGCAGGGAGGGGATTTGGTGCCTCCAGCTCCCCTCCTCATTCCGCCCCAGCGTTATTCTTCTTCCTGTTGGTCTCCTTGCATGAAAATGCCAGCACCCAAAACTATGTCCAACACATATTAGAACATCCAGGTAGCGCCTAATTAGGATAATTGTGTTGTAACATATCTTTGGAGAGAACACATGTACCCCCAACCCCTTCCTTAATCCTATGTGAAGGGGGCATCCGGCCACTTCATTGTGGCTTCATTGTGGCTCTTTAATTTTTTAAGTGGGGAGGGGAAGGCCAAAGGGAAGGGCAAGGGTTGGGCAGTGGCTGCACAGTGGGGCTGCACCTTGGAACTCCAGGCCCCATACTCAGGGCTCCCAGATATGAACCTTTCTCTTTCTGCTTTGGAAATTCTGTCTGGCCCAGAAATGCCACTAGTAAGTAGGAAGCAGTAAGTAAGTAAGTAAGTGAACTGCGATCCATTGGGGATGAGGGTGTCGCACTCTGCTCTCTATTCCCACTCACTTCTGCCAAGGGGCCCCCATTTCATCACAGATAAATCCCCCATTTCCCCTTAGTGCCTAGCTCCTGGTTGAATTTGCAAAGACAAGACTGTGGGTAACAAAACCAGGGCATGACTTGGTCCTGTCTCCTCCCTCCTCTCCCTTACACTCCTCTCCTGCTATTCCTCTTCCCCTTCCTTCTCTCTCCTTCCCCTCCTTTATCCTTTCCTTCCTTCCCCTCCTCTCACCTTCACTACCTCTCTGCCAGTTATTCACCACCCATCCATCATCCAGCTGTCCATCCAGACATCTGTCCAGGAACCATCCATTTCTTCCTTCCACCCACTCATCCATCCATCCACCCATCTTTTCATCCATTCACCTGTCCATCCATCCATAATTTACCCACACAACCATCCATCTATACCTTCATTCATCTGTACATCCACCCCTCCTTCCTTCCATCCATCCCTCCTTCCCATCAATCTACCCAACCATCCATCCACCATCCATTCTCCTGCCCAGCCACCCACAACTAACCATCTATCCACCCATCTTTTTATCCATTCACCTGCCCATCCATCCATCATTCACCCACACAACCATCCATCTCTACCTTTATTCATCTATATACCCATTTCTCCTTCCTTCCATCGATCCTTCTTTCATTCCATCAATCTACCCAACCATCTATCCACCATCCATTCTCCTGCCCACTCGTCCACTATTCACCCACACAACCGTCCATCCATCCACTCACTTCTTCCACCCATTGACTTATCATACATCTCTCCTTCTATCTATCCCTTCTTCATTCCATCAATCTACCCAACAATCCATTCACCACTTGTCCACATAACCATCCATCCAACCACCCACCCACCCATCCATCATCCATCCACCTGCCCATTCTCTCACCTCTCCCTCCTTTCTTCCTCCTATTCAGATGCATTCATGGTCATTCAGGGGACAAAATGGGTCCCTTCTGCAGAAAGAGGAGAAACTGTATATGGAGAAACACTCTTGAAGTTCTTGAGGAACTTCCCCTTCCCACTCACCCCAAAACTGGTTCCCCAGAGGTGTGCACATCTTCATGCTGCTCCTCTGCCCAGGTCCAGGACTGAACTCAGGTCAGAGGACTCTCCCCCTTATCACACTAGCACTCACCACCTCCCCTCTGTGGCTCCCCACCACCTCTCTCTACCTCCCCCGGGTGTTTTTGGCCAGATTTCCAATCTGATGCCTGAACAAGCCACCCCGTCAAAACAAGCTTTCTAATGAGCCTCTTGTCCCGGCAGCTGTGTTTAGGATGGGGCCTGGGCACCGGGTAAATGGGAAGCTTGAAATGGTCCATTCGGGACTGAAGCCTTAATGTGTGGCCCCCCGCACACCATCTCACACGCACGCTTACCATCGCCTTTTAAAAATTTAAAAAAAAAAGGAAATTATGAATAGCATAAATGATGTCATTTGGGCAAAGGGGTGGGTGGCATTCAGGGGAAGGATGAGAGCGAGGAAGGTATAATTACTGAGCACTGCCTGAGGAAGGGCCTGTTGCAGCTTCCTGCATGTGACCTTGAACTCACTTCACAGTGCTCCCTCCCCCCTAACCAAGGTGGTCGCTTTTGAGTCCTCCCTTCCAGATGGGGAAACTGAGGCTCAGAGGTTAATGCCCCGCACCATGCATCCCAAGCACAGTGGAAGCACGAACTGTCCCTCCCCACACATGCCCTCCTACAAGGCTTTGCCCCTCCCAGCCTCAGATCTAGAAGGATTCTGAGAGCCCAGAGTTTCTTCTTGGAAATTGGGGGTGGTCTCTGAGATCTGCGGGACACCAGATGGCTGATCTCTGCTTTTGAGGCCTCACCCCATCTGTACCATCTGGTACCCCAGACAAGCTGCTGCCCTGTCTGGAGAGAAGGGAGAAATCTGTTCCCTAAGGGTTCCCACCAGGACTGAATGAAGATGATGCTTCACTGAGTTGCGAGGTGCTGAGTATGATCCCTAATTCAAGAGCTCAGTTGATAGGATTCCGGGTTTAGGTGGTTTCTTGGCCTCAGTGTCTCGTGGGAAGAAGGGACTCTCTCTCTCTCTCACTCACACACACATGCAGAGAAGTGAGAAATGCAGAGAGTGAGTGTAACAGATTGGAAATCCCCACTGGCCCCCTTCCCCACCCATCCCCTAAGATGGGGCCTTTGGAGCAAACCTTGGGGTCTCTGAGCCCCCCAGACTGATTCTGTTCAGACTTCTGATTCTGATCTCACCAAGAGGTGAGAAATAGAGCCAGAAATTCCCACAGCCAAAACCTCTGCCTGCCCCACTTCCAGTTCTGCTTCCAACCCGGAAGAGATCTCCATCCCCCCCCCCCCCCGCGGGCACCCCACCCTCCACCCTGTGCCCCAGTGTTCTCCGACCCCTGCACCCAAACCTATGGCCTGGCCATGGTGTGAACAGCCAGGACCTGACCACTGCAGAGTTTCTCATCCGGGGATCCCAGGTGACAGGAGATGTATCCCCCAACTCCAGTGAGGGATCAGGGGGACCCTCTCTGCTCTTCTTCCTGGCCTTATCTCCTGCGACATTAACAGTGAGTGGGGAGTCCCCTCCCCTCCGAGACCTGGAACTGGAGGGTGGCTAAACCCCACAGATCACAGAAGAATCCCCCCCACCCGCCCCCTGGTTGTCCACACTTTGGTGGGTCTGCTCCATAGGTGCCCTTTCACCCGCCCCCCATTCAAGGAGCAGCCAGTCCCCATCGGAACTCCCTTCTGAGAACACCAGTGTATTGGGTGTGAAATGCAAACATAAATGAGTTTTCAGCGCTAATTCCTGCTAATGTGAGCTGTTTCTCAAAGAGCTGGCGTCCTTCCTGAATAGAGCAGTTTTGCAACTTGGAACGAGGCCTGAGGGCCGGATCCCGGGCCTTGTCAGCACAAGGCAGACAAATAATGCTAAGTGGCTTCTGCTCAGTGCTGGGGCTCCCTGAGGCAGGCATGAGGGTGCCCCTGCCTCACGGACATGAGCAGCATCAGCCAGCAGACTTATGAAGGGCCAGCAAGGTGGGGTTTGGGGGGGAGACAGCAGCTGCCTTCTTGCTCCCCAGGGCTGCAGTGAGCAGAGCTGCTCTGGTCTCTGTTGGTGGCAATCGGGCATAAGGTGGTGACTCCAGCTAAAGCTCTAAACTGCCCCCAATATTTTGGGGCCTGATGTGGTGCCTCTGCCCCTGGACCTCCCCTTCCTCCCTTGGGCCCTCACGATATCAGGGAGAAGGCGGTGGATGCCACCTGACCACACAAAAGGGGTTGGTGCTGCTTCCTCACATCAGTTTGGGGGTGCCAGCTCCCACCTGCAGGCTCATACCAGGTGCTTATATTTGAGCACCTGACAATTTGCTGGGCACACTTACTGCCTTCCCAGGCCTGATGGGTGAGGGAGCACAGCCTTTCTGCTGGCTTCTGTGGTCTGGTCACAGAGCTGGTTGCGTGGTTCAGTTTGTCTGGTGACGGAGCTGGTCGTGTGATTCCGTGGTCTGGTCACAGTCATCTGTTTCTGCGGTCTGGTCACGGAGCTGGTAGTGTGGTTCCATAATCTGGGCACAGAGATATCCCACGTGGTTTCATGGTCCAGTTGCAGTTCCATCACGTCCTGTGTTTCCTGAGTTTCCTTCGAATAAAGGCTGTGCACCTTGTCCCATGCCAAGTTGGCCTGCCCAGGACCCACAAACGGGCCTTCAGGTCTCAGAACCCACCCTCAAACCCCGCCTTACCCCCCAACCCTGCTCTCTGCATGGGCCCTAGCCCTTCATGTGCCTGATCTCACCGCCCTGGAGAGACAGGGACCGTCAGGCTGGGGATGTCAGCTCAGCGCCTCCCCACACATGACGCGTTGAGCCATGTTGGGCATCTGAGTCAGTGACATGCTGTTGTTGGAGGAGAAACAGTGGGACCCCCACGAAGTCTAAGGCTCCTGTAACATCTCCTTCCCTCCCTCCCTGCAGGCATCAAAGCTGTGTTCTCGGGCCACTACCACAGGAACGCAGGGGGCACGTACGGGAACCTCGACATGGTGGTGTCATCGGCCATCGGCTGCCAGCTGGGCAAAGACGCACACGGGCTCCGCGTGGTGGTGGTGACGGCCCAGCGCATTGTCCACCGCTACTACAGCCTGGACGAGCTGAGCAAGAAGGGCCTGGAGACTGACCTCTTGAAGCTGTTGGAGGGGGAGTGAACCCCACTTTCCTGCCCACATTCCCCACGCCTTGGTGCCCTGCGGAGTGTAACATGCCCAGGAGACTCGATGACTTTCTTTGACCAAGTCACAGCTGATCCTGCCTAGAGTCATATTGAAAATATTACCAACTCGCAGCCCTGTCTTTTGCAAAGAGCGGGGAGTAGGGAGGATGCCTGAAAATAAAAAGAATAAAAGCTACTGGCCTTTCCCCACAGGGTGTGTGAATAAATTCTCAGGAGGTTTCTGAGATTTTCCGCCTTTATGGTAGTGTGTTTTGCCATAGCCCTAGGCCGATGTCCACCCCTGGGCCTCTCACAGCCTCCCGGGAACTGTCATCACTGACAACCCTTAACCACCCACGTCCAACTTCCACACTCTGGGATGCACGTCACACAATGGGGAAGTCCAGGGCAGCCTCACTCTGCACTTACATCGACCTCAGGTGAGAGAAAGTTCCACCCAAGGGTCAACAGCCGTCCAGAGGTCCGAAGCAGTGGCGCAAGCAGCAGGGCATTTGCCTTGCATGCACTAACCTAGAACGCAGTTCGATCCCCCAGCATCCCATATGGTCCCCCAAGCCAGGATCGATTTCTGAGAGCATAGCCAGGAGTAACCCCTGAACGTCACCAGATGTGGCCCCAAAAATAAAAAAATAAAAAGCCATCCAAGGTCACCCCTACATTGGTCCTGGATTTTATTCTCCTTCATTTGCCCTCAGAATGTCCCTGCTCCAAGAGCTTCCCACACTGTTTGGTGGGGAAAGTGGGGCCACCATATTGGGGCTTCTCTAAAGAGAGCAGAAATGGGAGGTGGGGAGGATGAAAGGTTGGGGTAGCCCAGGAACTGGGTTCTCCGTCCTGCACAGACAATTCCACAGCTTTGCCCCAGGTTCTCATCCCTGAGCTATGACGAGAAAGAAACTGACAAACTGCATTGCAAAGACTATTAAATTCAAAGTCTTATTTTGGCTAAAAAAAAAATCTTGTAGTCAACATTGCAAAACCACGAGAGATTAACTAGAGAGATAATTGGATATGGAAATCCAGAAGAACAAAGGACCCAAAGTTAATGACGCCACACATCAGTGGCAAGGCCGCAGCCCATTGTGATGTGGTACCAGAAAATGACAATCTTCTGAACACCCGAGCGCTTTGTTTTATGTGGCTGCGATGTTCACAGCTTTGTGTTCAGGTTTTTGTTTTGTTTTGATTTCTCCACAGCAGGGATTGGGCAGCAAAAGTACAAAAGCCAAACATTAAGGTCTGGGACTGGGCTGTGGAGACTCTCACGCACCAGGACGGTGACTGAGAGAATCAAGTCTGGGGAAATGCAAGAGGGTGGAATGGAGGTGAAGCCTCATCCTTCAGCATGTTTGTGCAGAATGTTCTAGACTCTGGGGCTGGAACAGTGGCAAAAGCATTAGGGCGGGGCCGGGCGGTGGCGCTAAAGGTAAGGTGCCTGCCTTCCCTGCGCTAGCCTTGGACGGACCGCAGTTCGATCCCCCGGTGTCCCATATGGTCCCCCAAGCCAGGAGCAACTTCTGAGCGCATAGCCAGGAGTAACCCCTGAGCGTTACCGGGTGTGGCCCAAAAAAAAAAAAAAAAAAAAAAGCATTAGGGCGTCTGCCTTGCCCATGCTAGCTAGCCTAGGACAGACCTTGGTTCAACCCGGCATCCCATATGGTCCCCAAGCCAGGAACGATTTCTGAATGCATAACCCCTGAGCGTCACCAGGTGTGGCCCAAAAACTAAAAAAAATAGCAAAGAAAAGAATGTTCTAGACTCTGACACCTGGGTAAGAGAAGGGAAATTTACTAAGTCCCCTTCCTCGGAAAACAAAGAGTTGACTTGGAACACTGCGAGATTAGGTCAGAAACTGGAATCAGAAAACTCAAACCCCCTTTTTGGACAGCAGTCTGCCCCACCAGGTGGGGTCCAGAAGAATCTCAGGTGGGCAAGGGGCCCCAGGACACTGGTTTCTTTAAAATATCTTCTCTGGGCCCGGAGAGATAGCACAGCGGCGTTGGCCTTGCAAGCAGCCGATCCAGGACCAAAGGCGGTTGGTTCGAATCCCGGTGTCCCATATGGTCCCCCGTGCCTGCCAGGAGCTATTTCTGAGCAGCCAGCCAGGAGTAACCCCTGAGCACCACCGGGTGTGGGCCCCCCCAAAAAATAAAATAAAATATCTTCTCTGGGGGCTAGAGCTAAAGCACAGTGGTAGGGCATTTGCCTTGCATGTGGCTGACCCAGGAAGGACCTGGGTTTGATCCCCCTGAGTCCCATGTGATCCCCCAAGCCAGGAGTGATTTCTGAGAGCATAACCAGGAGTAACCAAGTTGCCCCCCCCCAAAAAAACAACCTCAAAAGTAAATAAATAAATAAATAAATAAATAAATAAATAAATAAATAAATAAATAAATAAATATCATCTTTGGCTACTAGAACCCCTAAGTCAAAACCCTGTGTTCATGTTTCGGGTCGATGATGGAGCGTCAGAAGACAGTTTCAGAAAGTGCTGGAACAAAGGCCCCACCTCAGCTGTCCTGGCTCTTCTCAAAATTTCAGGATAATTCTGATCCCGCAAGCATCTACAGAAGATTTGATTGGGACTTTGGGGAGGTGTCATAATTGGAAAATAGGGGGCACTAACGTTTTTGTGTAATCATCACTTTTTTTCTTTGATCTTACTTCAAATACAGTGTGTCATATCTGCTGGCTATATGCTATTGAGAAACAGTTTTTGCATCATTCTTTCTGCAGACCTCGACTCTTAAGAGTTTTATGAGCCTGGAGAGATAGCACAGTGGCATTTGCCTTGCAAGCAGCCGATCCAGGACCAAAGGTGGTTGGTTCAAATCCCGGTGTCCCATATGGTCCCCCGTGCCTGCCAGGAGCTATTTCTGAGCAGACAGCCAGGAGTAACCCCTGAGCACCGCCGGGTGTGGCCCAAAAACAAAAACAAAAACAAAAACAAAAAAAGAAAAAGAGTTTCCTTGGGACGCAAGTGATAGAACCATGGGTCGGGCAGCCAATTGTGATTTAGTTAGAATTTCTTATTAATTTCCTTTCTAGGGGCTGGAGAGATAGCATGGAGGTAGGGTGTTTGCCTTGCATATAGAAGGATGGTGGTTCGAATCCCGGCATTCCATATGGTCCCCCGAGCCTGCCAGGAGTCGTAGAGCTAGGAGTGATCCCTGAGTAATGCTGGGTGTGACTCATAAAAATTTTTTTTTCCTTTCTAAAACTTTCCATTATCAGAACTCCTTATTTGATAACCAGATTGATGTTTGGTCTCTATACCTTCATATTTATTTAATTTTGGTTTATGGGCCACACCTAGCAGTGCTCAGGGGTTACTTCTGACCCTGAAGTCAGAAATCACTCCTGGCAGGCTTGGGGGACCCTCTGAGTTGCCAGAGATCAAACCCAGGGTGGCCATGTGCAAGGCAAACAGCCTCCCTGCTATGTTATGGCTCCAACTCCCCATGGTTGGTTCCTGACAGGTTTTTTTCCTAGGACTATTTTATTGTCTGCGAATGATTTGGAGTTTGGTTGGATTTTTTTTTTTTGGTGGGGTTATATTTTCAGTTCCATACTTTTACATTTTTAGTTCTTCTTATTCTTAGCCACATAGGTTATACCCTCCGGCACAGTTCTGAAAACTGGCAGGGACAGCATGACTCTACCTTGTCACCCGCTTTAAAAAAAAAAAAAAAAACTGGTGCTGGGATGCATTTTCAGAGCTTTCCATGAGTGCCGTTCCTTAGAAGGTTGGTTCCTACCCTCATGGCCCCTTTCTGTATATTGGTGCTTTGTTATTGCTTTAGCATGCAAATAGCTGAATTGCCACCTGTCATTTAAAAAAAGTGAAAAGAAAAGAAAGCCATCCTTTTTGTGACTGTGTCTTTTTTCCTCAACTTTAAATAGCCAACCCCCACTCTGCTGGGCTCCGAGTGGTGAGGTCAGAACTTTCCCTTCCACATCCTTTAGCTTTTGTGCTCTCCCATCTCCAGGCTTTTTTATAGACAATACTGGGGCCCCTTGTGACTCACCTTCATTTTATTTATATTCCTGGATATTTTCAGATTTTTATCCTCAATATAATATCTTTAAGAACATTATTTTATTTTATTTTATTTAGCTACAGATTTCTTAAAAAGTCTTTGTTCCTTTTTTTCCTAACTTCCCGGGAAAGTTTGCTTTTGAGTCTTGCTCCTACCTACAGGCTCCTTTACCCTCTGCTTCACTTTTTGGCCTGCACTTTCACTGCTTCAGAAGATAAATCTGTGGAAATTGAGTTAGTCTTGGGGCAGGAGAGATAGCACAGCAGTAGGGCATTTGCCTTGCATGCAGCTGATCTACGACAGACCTGGGTTCGATTCCCAGCATCCCATATGGTCCCCTGAACCTGCAGGAGCGATTTCTGAGTGGAAAGCCAGGAGTAACCCCTGAGCTCTGCCGGGGTTGGCCCAAAAAAACAAGAAAAAAAAAAAAAAGGAAAAAGAAACTGAGTCAGACCCCAGGTCAGCTGGAGGTGGTGAGTTGCTTCTCAGAGGCTTTGGATAATGGGCAGAAATAACATTAGAATTCATTTCTTTGGGCCCACCAAATGCTTAGGGGTCACTCCTGGCAATACTTGGGGGACTCCAGGAATCTGAGTCTGCTGTGTGAAAGGCAAACACACCCTCCCTCCTATGCTATCCACCTGGCCCCATTGCTTATTCTTTTGTATTAGAATTTTGCTGTCCTCTTAAAATAATTTAGCAATCCATATCCTCCCTTTGGTAACTGTAGCATTCCGATTGTTTGTTTTTTACCTGAAATGTTGGATGAATCCTACCCGTGACTTTCCGAAGATGGGCCGTTTTCTCTGTGGCCTGCTTTGGAATTATGCACCCCATTATTTTCCTACATAAGGAGCTCCACAGACTCCCTGGACCCTCCTGGTTAGCCCCAAGCATCTCTTCCCTTCACACCTAGCAACTGCCATCCACATAAGTGGCTCCATTCCTGAGATAATTGTTTGTGACATTCTCCTTGTCCCCTTTTCCATGCCTGTGAGATTTCAGTGACTGTCCTCCACTTAAGAGTGTTGACAATTTATTTTATTGCCACTGCCTTAGTGTAGCAAGCAGCATATCAAGAAACCATTTTCTTTTCCATTGATTTTTCTCGGGGGTATGTTTTCTGTTTCATTGATTTCCGTTCCTCTACTAGCTTTGGGTTAAATCTCTCTTTTTTTTTCCTAGCTTCTCTAAGAGATTTCAATCACTCGGCTTATATATTTCTTGTTTGTATGGTTGGGTTTTGTTTTTGGACTACCACAGGTGGTATTCACCAGAGGCCTCCTGTTAAATCATACCTCGATTTTGTGGCCCTTTAGCAGGGTTAGGGGTTAGTCACTCCAACTGGATGACTGACAGGCTTGAGGGGTCTCTTTACCACTCCCCACCTCAACCCTCTGCAAACACCCCAAAGCAGCAGCACAACTTGCCGAACATCTACAAAAGTACCCTTTTAATTCTGTGCTTGTCAAGACGCGTGTCCGACCGGCCGTAACAAAACCACCGCCAACGCGTATTCCAAAAGAAAAGTGGAATAATAGAGTTATTAATAATAGAATAAAGAGTTTAGAAAATTAAACACATTTGTTTAAAAATCCTGGGGTGTAAACCGTAACAGAAGTGGGGCGCTGAGGGAACCCACCGGCTCGCAGCCCGAACCCCCACATGGTCCGTGTGTGATGCTGAGTAAGAGGGATGCAGCATCTTGGTGTTTGATGGTCCCCAGAGGTGCTGAGTCTCCTCAGCTATCACACCCCAGTCTGGGGGAAAAGGGGAGGCTCTCTCGGCCTTTGGGGATGCGGCACCCATGGATCAGGTCTGCTCTGGCATAACCCTCATCCCCAGCTCTGAAGGTGGCCTTGGGCTCTCCAGGCCCCACAAGAAGAGGTCTGGGCCCCTCAAAAATAGGCACACCCATCCTTGCTCCACTCCCTGCTGGGTCCTTCTCTGCAGCCTCAGATCAGCAAGTGGGGGACTCAGGGTCCCCTCATTCTTGCTGATCCAGGAGCAGAAAATCTAGAACATGTAGAACTGCAGGGAGAGGGACAGGATGGGGCACCTTCTGCCACCAGAGGGCCCAGAGACTGTGGGCAAGAAAGGGCAAAGTGGATGAACCCTGACATCAGAGCTGTCTCAGACCTCCCTTTTCCTGCATCCACTTTGTCTGGGACAGCTCTGATGTCAGGGCTCACTCACCCCTGGCTCCTGGAAGAAACCCAGCCCGATTCTATGGTCCTTAATGGGTTGGGCAGGGAGAAGTTGCTGGAAGGAAATTGCCTACTCCCACCAGGCTGAGGCACCTACTGGGCCCCCAATGCGCTCCCAATGTGGGGGCCACAGGTGGAGAATGAGACCTGAAACCTGCTTAGTGCAGAGCCTAAAGGAAAAAGGGATCCCCAGCACCAAGCCCCAAGTTCTGGTGGTGGGGAAGGAGCTTCTAAGGAGCTTTGTGACCTGGAGGAATGGCTTGGGGCTGTCCTGGCTCTGCCCCATCCCAGACTCGGCTATGGGGTCAGCCTGGGAGATGGGACGATAAATTTTGTGGGGTCCCTGCACTCAGGAGTCACCACCAGAAGGAGGAAAGAGCAGGGTCTGGCACTCCACCTACCAGAACTACTTAGTTGGATGCCCCTTGCAGCCAGGAGCCTCATTGAGGGGTGAAGGCCCCCTATCTCATTTCCAGCTGTTCCTGCTTCTAACAACCTCAGGAACTCCCAGAGGTGCGTCCAAAATTGGGGCAGGGGTCTGTGCTCCCCTCTTCAGCCTCTGCCCATCAGGGTGCCCAAGGCAGGTGAGTGCTGGCCAGTCCATGACTCCCCATTAAGGCCGAAGTGGGGGTAGAGAGCAAGACCAATCACATTCAGCTGGGCCCAGAATAGGCCCCCTGGAAGGAAAATTGGGGTAAGGGGAACTCCTCGGTGCCACCGGGGTCTCCATGTTGAAGCAGCATTGGCTCTGAGGTGCAGAAGAACCCTGGGGGTGGGCGATCTTGCTCTCCTCTTCCGAGGACAGCGGGTCCTGGAGCTGCTCCCTTGGGTTCCCCTTTCTCCCAGCAGGCGGATGTCGGGGTCCAGCCCAGCCTGCTCCATGGAAGCTCCGTAGGGAGTAGCAGATCCCACATAAAACATCCTGCCAACTCTTTCCAAAAGTTTCTTCTGCCCAGGAAGCACTTGTAAGCAACTGGTGTCTCCCAAAGTCCAGGGCAGGCTGCAGGGCCTAGGAGCAGCCCCTGACTTAGTCCCAATCTTCAGTCATGATTCAAGATCCACCAGACGCATCTCCTCCGGCAGATCCCCAATGTGCGGGAGTCAGGGTGCATGAGACTTTCATCCATCTGGGGACCCCGGAGCTCATGTCTAGACAGTACATGTGTCCATGCGCAGGAACAACCCCACTGGGGATACCAGACTCCATCCCCCTCATGACCCAGAGGCTTGTGATGACAAGACTCCCTTGGTTTCTGGAGTGTTCAAGGCTACTCTGTGGGAGCCACTAGCCCAGACACCCCACTGAACTGTTCACTCCTGCATGCCGTGGAGGTGACATGGATGTCTACCCTCCAGCCTCTGCTGTGGGGGGCCAGTGCCCTCCTGAACCGCCATGCTCTGGGACGGACCAGTTTAATCAGGGTCATGCGGCCAGCAGGCGGGGTGCTTCGGGAAGGGTCACCAGGCTGACATGGCGGTCCCTGTGGACGTCCCTCGGGGTCAGAGGTCGCCGCTCTGGGGCTCTGCGTTGCGTGTTATGCCCCGGGGCTGTCCCCGGGACAGCTTGGAGAAGCGGGAGGCCGCCCGGGTCCGGCTGCTCTTGTTTAGGGGCTCCCCAGGGGGGTGGACATCGCTGCAGAGATAGGAGGAGGGAGTGAGTTGGGGCCTGTTGTGGGCAGAAGACCCGAGTCCCTGCAGGAGCCCTAGAGGCTGGGAGTGCCAAGTCCAAGTGGGGACACACACACAGAACCATTACAGCCAGGCTGGCTCCGAGGACTATGCTGGGACTGTGTGGGGCTCACCAGGGTCCCCAGGGGTGACAAACACTGAGTAAAAGAGCCCCAGATGCAGTGCCTGGGGGTGAGGGGGTGTCCTTTCAGATCCCAAAGCTGCCAAAACTCCCAGACTTGGCCTCACTAACCTCCACCGCACAACTAACTGTTCCTTATTATACAACTACCAATGGCCAAGCACAGAGCTTGGGGTCTGTACTCATGAACACAGGCAGCCTTGGGCCGGCAGCAGTGGGGTTCGGGAGTACTGAGCCAGGAGCCCAAGGTGTGTGGTGGCTCGGGAGCACTCACACGAAGAAGGGCATGAGCCGCACCAGCGTTTCCTTCTTGGGGCTGGTGGCGAAGTCGGGGAGCACCTGGATGACCTTGTTCATGATGCTGCGCAGGTAGCTCTGTAGAAGCTTCCGCCGCTCCTCCACGAACTTGGCATCCTGGAGGGGAAGGGAGAGGCAGACAGTTCAGAGGGACCAGGAGGAGGAGCCAGAGTCGGGAGCCAGAGACCAATGACAGATGAAGAGAGGAGAGAGGGGGTCAGAGTGGTAGCACAGCGGTTGGGCATTTGTCTTGCACGCAGCTGACCCAGGAGGGATACGGGTTCGATCCCTAACATCCCATATGGTCCCCTGAGCCAGCAGCAATTTCTGAGCACAGAGCCAGGAGTAACCCCTGAGCCCCACCGGGTCTACACCTCCCAAATAAAGAGAGGGTACAGTAGGGCAGGATGGAAGGTTTGGATGCCCCCAACTCAGTCATCACCAGTCCCCCATCAGGGGGTGCATGTATCACATCCCCTTCTGTCACGGCTCAGACCCATAGGCCTCTACTTTCCTCTTCCTACCCTGGAGCAGCCCCTCGACTCCCTCAGTCTCCACAAAGCACCCACTTCCTCCCACCACCCTCCCCCCCCATCATCCCCAAGTCCTCACTGCCTCTGTGCCCAGGACACCCCCCACCTGAGTGGCACCTGGAGCTGCTTAAAATAAATAAGGCCCTGCCACGCCCTCCCCAAGCCTGTTCATTATACTTCAGCACCTGCTCTGCATTGCTACAAGCAGCGGGGGGAAGAGACCAAAGAAAAATCTGGAACAGAGAAGTGGCTGGGAGGTGTACGTGATGGGGCCCTGTCAGGGTGCTAGTGGGGCATTGACCCAGGTGGGGGGAGAAGCAGCCCTTCAGGAGAGCCGAGGGGCGGGAGATATGCCATGGGCCCCCCATGTCTCTTGTTCCTGGACTCCAGTGCTACAGGTCTGGGCCTGCGCCTGTGCAGTTAGGTATAACCTAAGGGGGTTCAGGGGCTTGAGCAATAGTACATCGAAGTGGGCATTTGCCTTGCACACGGCCAACCCAGGTGGTTCAAGCCTCAGCATCTCCTCTGAGTCTGCCAGAAATAATTCCTGAATGCAGAGCCAGAAGCACCTCTGGGTGTGACCCAAAAACAAAAAAAGGCGGGTGGGGAGGCAGAAAAACCATCAGCACGTGACGACTTAGGGACGCGCTTTTAGAGTTGCCTAAAAAAATTGTTCTGTGACCACTGCGGTTAGTGACTGCATCGAACCCCCAGCGACCTGGGCCCAAACCCATCGGTACCACATAGTCCACCCCACAGAGGGTGGGATTGAGCCAGGCTGGCTGCCACAAAGCAACATTAGTTGGAGATGGGACTACAGCGTTCCACCATGCTCCATGGCCTTCCCAAGGCACTCGATCCTGCAAATGGGCTCGGGGAGAGCAGCAAGATGTGGCCCAGTGCTCCGTGAACATGAAGCCAGCCCGTCCAGCCTAGTGTCAGACATGAGGTGAAACTCTGGTGGGGAGATAGACAAGAGGAAATGAGGTTTTGCACCTTTTTTTTTTTTTTTTTTTTTTTTTTTTAGTTTTTTGGATCACACCCGGCAGTGCTCAGGGGTTATTCCTGGCTCCAGGCTCAGAAATTGCTCCTGGCAGGCACGGGGGACCATATGGGGCACCGGGATTCGAACTGATGAACTCCTGCATGAAAGGCAAACGCCTTACCTCCATGCTATCTCTCCGCCCCATGATTTTTGTGTTGTTGTTCTGGCCACACCCGGTGATGCTCAGGGGTTCCTCCTGGCTATGCGGTCAGAGATCGGTCCTGGCTTGGGGGGCCATATGGGAAACTGGGGGAATCGAACTTCGCTCCATCCCAGGCTAGCGCATGCAGGGCAGATGTCTTTTCGATTGAGCCACTGCTCTGGCCCGAGAAGGCACCTTTTTACATCTCAGCGTGGCTGACAGGAATGTTTACGGCTGGAAACCGTTAGGGCGGCAGCAGCTATTCGAGGCAGGTAAAACAAGCCAGCACAGCTTCTAGCCCAGAAACCCACATCACGGGGAGAGAAGAACAAAGGGCCAGGAGCAGAGGGAAGAGAGAACCAGGCCGTAGTAACTAGACTGAGCAGCAAAGGGCCTCCCAGAGCATTTTTTGATTGGGGGGTGGAGTTTGGGGCCACACTCAGTAGGGTTCAGATCTTACTCCTGACTCTGTGCTAGAGAACCCTATGGGATGCTGGGGATTGAATACAGGTCAGCTGCATGCAAGACAAATGCCCTCCCACTGGCTATCTTACCATTCCCAAAGACCTGCTTCTTAGTGAGTGTTCAGGTGCTCAGACTATGCCAGGTCTGGGCTAAGCCTGCAGTAACTCAGTGACCAGCTCAAGAGGCCATGACAGGGGCAGGCCTGTGTGTGGTAGCCCCAAGTTAACCAGCATGGCCCCCACACTCCCTTCAGCAATGGGCCCAGACTTTAGAGCTGCAGAGGTGGTTGGAAAGGGGGGAGGAGGCCGACTAGAGTCAAACACCAGGGACCCACAACCCCAGAGATCTATGACCCACACTGAGACCACCTGAGAAACTAGGACTACAGTTCCAGGAGCTCGGGTCCCAGGGCAGAGCCTGCACAGTGTGGCCAGGAAGGAGCAGGGGAGAGGCAGTAATTTACGCTCCAGGGTTCAAGAGAGTGTGAGCGCCGCCAAGTGGGCTAGAGGGCGAGATTTTAATCAGGGACCCAGAGCCTGAAGCTGGGAATGGGGAGGCGGGCAGGCTGTGGGGTGGGGGAGATTAAATAATGATATACAAGTGCCCAGCAGCCCTGGCAATATTTTGGACAATATTTCATGTCCAGCGGTGCATCGAGGGCCTTCTAATTGGTACCAATTTCCAAACCAAAGGGCTCAGCGTGGCAGAAACAGGTCCTTGAGGAGCTGCCGGGGTTGAAGAGCCAGATGGGGGTGGGAGGTGGGGCTGAGGGGAAGCCGGGCCAGAGCAAGGGCAGGGCAGAGCAGGGCCAGGCAGTCCTGCATGTGTCAAACATACTGTGCCCTGGCCACAGGACCCACGGAGCTGACGCTGCTATGTCTGCACCCGTGAAAAATGATTTTCCTTGATGCCGCTCAGCCTCCACAGCCTCCTTTCTTAGCACTCTTCCAACTTTTCCATCCTCCATTTCTGTACCCCTCCATCTTCTTCACACACCCCCAAAGCTGAAGCCTCCGCCCCAGCTAGCAAACACCCCTGCCTGGGCCCATTTTTGGAGGAAAGCATTTTTGGAGGAAAGGAGCCTACATCCAGAAAGGGATTAAACCTGGGTTGGCCACTTGCAAGGCAAACACCCAACTGGATGTGCTATTGCTCCTCCCCTGAGTTTGCACCTTTAATGATGGTTGTCAAAATCAGGTTTCTCTGGCAGGGAAGGCAGTTTGGCTCACAGCAGATGAGCCTCAGCAGACAGACCCATTATCCCCGGAGGAAACAGCAGCTTTTCTCTCCATTCTCATTTGCTCTCTGAGCAATAAAGCACTTTCAGGAGCATCATCAGAAACAAATTGATGTTGGGTGTTTGCTTTGGTTTGTTTGTTTTCCCTCTCAGCCAGCACCAGACAACTCCCCCGTCCCAGAAAGTCTGCTCCATCTCCCAGGTTGGGCCAGCCTCAGTACACCCTGCAAATTACACCACCCCCCCCCCCCGGAGTTCCACAATAGTCAAGAGCAGAGGGTACATCAGCCCCAGGCATAGAACGCCCCCAATCTGAAATGCAGACACCAACCATGCACAGGGGCTGCTGCTAGTGAATGTGGAAGTGGCACATTGATGGCAGCGGGACATGGCTGCTGCCCCATGATCAGGGACTGGACCTGATATGTGTATACACACACACACACACACACACACACACACACACACACACACACACACACACACACACACACACCTTTCTGTAGCAATGTAGAGGCTGGGGGTGCCAAACTGCAGATACCCTGGCCCCATCCAGGGCTCATTCTCCAACCCTGGCCCACAGCATGGCTCTTTGGCTGCGAGGGTTGTGTGGGGGAATGGGGAGGATGATGCCTGTGTCTATTTGTTTCCTTCTTCTTGGCAGCCATTTCTGGAGCTCCATTTCCCAGGGCCCCTGAAGGCAGGAAAGCAGCACTGACAGCGCCATGGTGGGGGGGGGGGGGTACCTTGTTGCCAATGGCCTTCTTGGGCGGGAAGCTGAAGGCGCGCACTTGGGGGAACTTGCTCTGCAGCGTGTGGTGCAGACTTCGGAACTCAGCGTAGCGCCGGTAGACGTTCCACTCGTCATCGCGGATGCGGATGTAGACCTAGAGGGAGGTCAAAGTGGGGAGAAGGGGGTCAGCGTCTCCCCCGAGTCTCCCATGGAGAAGAAAACTGAAGAAGGTGACTGCATCGAACTCCCAAAGGGGACTCACTCCGGGGATACTCTGGGTCAGAAACTTGCAGTTCCATGGGCCCAAAGTAACCCTGGTGTGAAGAAATCAATACATTCCTTTCTTTTCTTCTTTCTTCTTTCCTTCTTTCTTCTTTCCTTCCCTCCCTCCCTTTTCTTTTATTTCTTTCTCTTTCTTTCTCTCATCCTTCCTTCCTTCCTTTCTTTTTTTTCTTTCTCTCTTTTTGCGCCACAACCAGAAGTGCTCAGGGGTTACTCCTGGCTCTGCACTCAGAAAGCACTCCTGGCAGACTCAGGGGATAATATGGGATGCTGAGATAGAACCCAGGTCAGTGCTTGCAAAAGCAAAACACTCTCCCTGTTGTGGCACTCCAGCCCCCAAATACATTTTCAGCAGTCACCTGAGTCCAGTGATGATGATAAAGGGGTGCTATGGCCCTGAGCACAGAGCCAGGAATCAGCTCTGAGCACTTCTAGGTGTGTCCCAAACATCACACACACACACACACACACACACACACACACACACACACACACACACACAATGATCAAGAAGGAGGGGAGAAGAGAGTGCAAGGAAGAAGATTCCAGAAACAATAAGCCTATGCACCAGCTGTGCTGAGGGGGCTCAGGCAACTCCCAATGCCACCCCAGTCCAGTCCCCACCGGCCTATTCCACATCCTAGTTCATGGACAGGCCCCTGGTGACAGGAGGGCAAGGCGCCATAACCCCATCGACACCCGTGCTTCCCCATTAGAGAATTAGAGATAATTAGAGGATGTGCAATCAGGGAATTAAAGCAGGAAATTACCATGCCTGATTAATCGTCACAGGCGGGGCAGCCTGGGGAGCAAAAATGATGCTCAGGCCTCCCCTCCGCATCCCAAAACCTTCACCAGGGTCAGCAGCTCGTGAAGCCTGCAGGAGACACTGTGCTCTCAGGAGGCTTGGCCTGGCTCCCCCTGGCTCCACTAAACCTTTGGACGGTCTGTCATCTACGCCAGAGGACATGGGGGCACAGATCACCCAGCTTCAGTTCCACTGACTACATGCATCCCCTGCCTTCCCTTCTACACTTCTTGCCACATTTCAGGATCCAAATGGTTCAAACATTTCCCCAGACCTGGGACCTGAGTGATAGTACAGCGGTTGGGTGTTTGCCTCACATGCAGCCAACCCAGGATGGACAGTGATTCGAATCCCAATGTCGCATATGGTCCCCCATGCCTGCCAGGAGCGATTTCTGGAGTGCAGAGCCAGGAGTAACCCCTTAACACAGCCAGGTGTGACCCAAAAACCAAAAAAATCAAAATGTCCCCAGATCTGCAGAGGCCTTCAGGGACTCTATGCCAAGCCATGGTACTTTTAGGGCCAGATGATGATGGCCCCTGGGCCTGACCACTCAGCCATCACCAAGGCCCCTTTCCCACCACTTCTCCCAGGGCTGGGAATTCCCATGCTGGCACTTGGGCAACCTGATACCCAAAAGCACAGGCCACGGCCCCACTCCACACTCTGATGCCCTCTAGGCTGGGGGTGCTGAGTACAAAGTTATTCAGGTAGCAGGAGCTGCTTTTGAAAAGCAGATTCAGGGACTGTAGAGATAATGCAGCAGGGAGGGTACTTTCCTTGGAACCAACCCAGATTTGAACCCTGAAACCCCATGTGGGTTCACTGGGCCCTGCGGGAGTGATTCCTGAGCACAGAACCACCAGATATGCCCCCCCCCACACACACACACACAATGACTCCAGGTTCCTAATTCATTTTGCCTCCTTCACAATCCAATACCGAAATAAGTGAGTTTCAGTTGGTGGCCTTGACTAATGTCCCCTAACAAAACTTTGGCTATTAACGACACAGCTTCACGTTTTTTAGCTGTCAATGTCTTCATTATAAGAACAAAACACAGGAGCTACTGTATAGCCCCAATAATGGAGGTGATGGCTGGGGTGTAACACCCAGGAGGGGACAGGGAACATTATAGGGGTGGGGGGGAACATGACAACAGATCACTAGGTGCTGTGAACACAGCAGAGTAGTGAAAGTGGAAACAGTTCTTCACCAAGAACTGCCTGCGTCCCTGATCAGAGGGAACAGGATAGTGGGGTTGGTACAGACCTGGACCAATTCATGGGGAACAGGCCTCCCATGTCCACAACACCAGGCCAGACCCACCAACCTCCACTCCTACTCCTGCTGTCTCTGCACTGTCTCAATGCTCCCACGGGCTGCCCACCAACGGCCCCCAAAAACCACCCTTGGTGGGACCAGGAGGAGCCAGAAAGAAGCAAGTTCCCTGAGCTTCATCCCATTCATTTCATCTCAATCCTGGGAAATGGGGGCCTCTGGAGTTGCATGTAATGAAGGGTAATCTGAGCCTTTCAAACGTCCAAATTGTGTCTGTTAATTTTTTTTTTGAGGCGAATAATTGCATTTTATACTCAACTTATTTGCAGTTCAAATACAGCTCAAAACCTTGTTTTGATTACTTGTTTGGAGAGAAAAGCAACATTTGAGAATGCAGGAGAATCTCATATGCAAGAAGGGTAAGGCGGATGGAAAGGAATTAGTGTGTGTGTGTGTCTGTGTTTTTGGGGGGGTGTCCTGGGACTAAAAAAGGAAATAACCTCTGAATATTCAACAGCAGTACTGGCTCCAAAGCAGACCCCAGATTCATACTCGGAGGCAGCAACCGTCTGTCTGCCTCATGGGCAGAGACACATCTGGGGCCCAGCTGCTGGGGCGGGAGAGGGGGGCGCCTGCGACTCTCTGCCTGCTGCATGGGGTGACCCCATAGGGGACAGTTCTCTCTCATTTCTACCACCATCAGAGATAAACAGGTTGGTGCCAAACTGTAGACAAAGTAACAGAGATACCCCTCAGCCATGATACCAGCTCGCTGCTTTCTCAGACAGTCTGGCGGGGACAGTCTGGCAGAAGGCAACTGCAGTGACACAGGAGATGGCTTGGGCCCTGAAGAGGCAGCTTAGAAAGCGGGTCCCTGGCCACAAACTTAAATATGTGGCCCACAGTCACAGCCCAGCCCTGCACAGGGAGACCAGGGTTTTGAAAACACAGCCAGGGGTAGAGGGAAGCAAAGCACCCACTGAGGTTGAGGGTTCTGAGGCCAATAACAAAGGGGGCTACATCCCGCGCAGGTAGCTGAAGATTGGGGGGCAGGGGACTGCCAGTCAGCAGACACAGTTGCTGTTGCAAACACGGAAATAATTCCCCCAAGGCCTGGGCAAACAGCCGTCATGTAAACAGTGAATCACGGCGCTGGCATTTGAACAGCTGCCTGGTCCTTACCCGCCGCAGGTGGGCCCCACTTCAGAGTTTGGTGTGGGGGAACCTGCAGCTCCCTCCGGGGTTCCGGGCCTCTGGGCTGCAGTTCTGGTGCCGTAGGGGAGAGGTGGGCAGAGATAGGACCCAGAGGTCTAGCTGAAGGGAGCATATTGGAGACATCACCAAACACATGTTTCCCAAGGTGGTTACCTGCACACACAGGCCTCCAGGCCCCCTGAGGTCTATAGTATACGTGTGGGATCTGGAACCAACAGGCTGAGCCTGGATGCTGGCTGCATCTCCTCCTCCCCCACTAGAGGAACTGAGGGGGTGGAGGGTGGCACACCCCACACTGTCCCAGCTCAGGGAGCCAGGGCAAGTGGGAAGAAGTTTGAATCAGGATGGGGCTACATCTGGAGACACCGTCTCTGAAGACTCACACCCCACCAGCCCCTCCACAACTAGATGGTCCTATGCACAAGGACCCAGAGACTCCAGCCCAGGAATCAGCCACTACTCTGTGGGCATCCAGTGGGGTCCACTGCCACAGGGGACCAGCCCATGGCCAAGAGGATGCCCCACAACCCCATCCCCACCCCTCAACCCCTGCGCTGCCTCTAGCGAGAGACATCAGAAACATGTAGGTAGGGCAGGTTCCTGATTTTTCCAGGTGATGCAAGAAAACTGTCCATGGGGATAAGGGGGCTCCCCAGACCTTTCATCTCTCCAGAACCTAGAGCACAGCCCAGAAATATAGGGCCAGAGTCCATACCACACCCCAACCCAGAAGAAAGACCCTAAAGGTCTCGACTAAAGGGGCTCATTCCCTCCCCATGCTGGGAAAGAAACTAGTTGGAGAGAACTTTCCCCAGGAAGCAAAGCCCCCCCCCAAACACACACACGTGTCGGACTTGAATGGCTCCCAGAGATGTTTTCTTTCGTGATCACGTTAATTTAGGGGGCATTGGCATATGGTTTTGACAGCAACTGATGAGAAGCAGTGTTTAGCGTTCGAACCATCTTCGGAATAAAAATATCCCCAGTTAACATTTGTGCAAGGCCAGTAATAGAACAATAATTGGTGGAGAGCGGCAGGTGAGGGTGAGCAGGAGGGACTCTGGCCAAGACTGTGGGGCCCAGTTCCAAACGCCTCCTGCCGGCTGTGTGCAATGGCAGAGGACTGCCCCCCCCCCCCCCCCGCCAACATACACCCTTTTTTCCCCCTCTGTCCCTTTCCAGGAGAAAATGAGGGCCACAGAGAGGCCAGAGGCTAAAGGTGGTAAAGTCGCTCTTGGGGCTGTGGAACCTTTCTCTGGATTTGAGGAAAATGAGACACAGGGAGTTGGGGAATTCCTGTCTGAACTCAGGACCAAGGACAGCAAATGGGGGGGTGGAGAGGAGGACCCAGAGGCTGCAAGTGGGGGGACAGAGGGCAGAATGTGCAACAGGAAGGAAGGAAGAGGAACAAGATGGAGCGGGATAGAAAGTCGGGGTGAGCGGATGGGCCCAGGACAGGAGAGTCCAGGGGGGAAGAAAGGAGAAGAGCAAGGAGGGAGGAGTTGGGCCCACCTGGGTCAGTGGAGGTACAGGGGCAAAACAAGAGCAGGTCAGATACTGGGAAGAAATGATGCTCCGGAAGGAGGGACTTCCATGGAAGCTGGTTCTGGAACAGGACTCTGTGCAGAAGAGGAATCGCAAAACCAACCCAGGAGGCCAGAAAGATGGCGGGGGGGCCCCAAAGGTCATGTCCAAGAAGGCCCAAGGCCACTCCTGGCACGGAAGCCACTCGCCATAGGGGGTAAGGGAGACCCAAAGGACCTACAAGAGGCCCTTTCATACTGTCACACTGGCGTTCCTTCATGCTTGCTGAATTCACAGATGGGGAGCCTGTGTGTGACCCACACACACACTCTCTCTGGGTGAACCTTACCCCCAGGACCCAGTGGCTAGAGTGGTTTATCGAGAAAACCCACACTGGGGGAACAGTCACCTCTCACACATTGCACTACAGCTGAGACATCTCATGGTACCCCCAACCACCTGAAGATTCCACCTACACGTATCCCTGCAGGAACCCAGCCTTGTCTGCTGGCAACTGCATCTAAACAAAGACTCCAAGGGGGTAATAGCTGCAGGGCTGGCGGGAGGCGGATGAACTGGTGCCTCAGCCTGGACCTGCCCAGGATGCCTGGCAGACCAACAGTCCTGTGCCAGCAGCTCCCGAATACCAGGGCCAGTTTGGGGGTGCAGCGAGGCAGGGCACAGAGAGGAGGAAAGGACTGTGTTGGGCAACCAACTCTCTGAATGCCACAGCTCAAACATCTGGCACATAACACAGCCTCCTGTTTCCCGGTAAGAAATCAGACAGGATGCCGGCCCCCGCCTGCCACCACCTCCAACACCCTGTGTCCCTCCACCCACCTGGGGTTGTACCACTCTCAGCATCGATTCTGTGTACTTGCCAAACACAGTGAGAGGCTGAGTAAAGCGTCTTTGAAACACCTTGAAGACTGGGACGGGCCAAGTGTTTGGAAGTCGGGGCATGGGGGAGTGAGATCAAATATTTGCAAGGTCTAGAGTCGGGAGTAATTAACAGCAAATACAGTGAAGGAAGTCAGACAGGAGAGAGAGAAAGGGGGGAGAGAGAGAGAGAGAAGGAAGGAAGGAAGGAAGGAAGGAAGGAAGGAAGGAAGGAAGGAAGGAAGGAAGGAAGGAAGGAAGGAAGGAAGGAAGGAAGGAAGGAAGGAAGGGAGGGAGGGAGGGAGGGAGGGAGGGAGGGAGGGAGGGAGGGAGGAAGGGAGGGAAGAAGGAAGGAGGAAGGAGGAAGGAAGGAAGGAGGAAGGAAGGAGGAAGGAGGAAGGAAGGAAGGGAGGGAGGGAGGAAGGAAGGAGGAAGGAGGAAGGAAGGAAGAAAGGAGAAAGGAAGGAAGAAAGGAGGAAGGAAGGAAGGGAGGAAGGGAGGGAGGGAGGGAGGGAGGGAGGGAGGAAGGGAAAAAGGAAGGAAGGAAGGAAGGAAGGAAGGAAGGAAGGAAGGAAGGAAGGAAGGAAGGAAGGAAGGAAGGAAGGAAGGAAGGGAGGGAGGGAGGGAGGGAGGGAGGAAGGGAGGGAGGGAGGAAGGGAGGAAGGAAGGAAGAAAGGGAGGGAGGGAGGAAGGAAGGAAGGAAGGAAGGAAGGAAGGAAGGAAGGAAGGAAGGAAGGAAGGAAGGAAGGAAGGAAGGAAGGAAGGAAGGAAGGAAGGGAGACAGAGTGAAGGAGGCTGTGTTTCCCACATAAGCTCTTTGCCTCCATTTCACTTTGGTGCTGACAGTCAATATTAACACGTGTAGGGGGGGCCGGGCGGTGGCGCTGGAGGTAAGGTGCCTGCCTTGCCTGCGCTAGCCTAGGACGGACCGCGGTTCAATCCCCCGGCGTCCCATATGGTCCCCCCAAGAAGCCAGGAGCAACTTCTGAGTGCATAGCCAGGAGTAACCCCTGAGCGTCACAGGGTGTGGCCCAAAAAACAAAAGAAAAACAAAAACACGTGTAGGGCTGAGAACATAGAGAACCCCCATTCATAAGGACACTCTAATGTCCCAATCCAGCACCAAACACCAAACCGTGGTGCTCAGGCACTGTTAAGGGCTGCCCCATCCAGCCCGCACCTACCTGGTATACGTGGAACGCATTGGCTGCTTTGCCCCGCAGAAACACCGATGGGATCCAAACGTTGATCAGGGCCCGGTTGGATCTGAGCAGAAGCAAGTCAGGAAAGGGTGACTTGATGCAAAGAAAAACCGTTCACCCATATACCCCTGTGGGGTAGGCAAGGATGTCTGCCATGGGCTCCCTTTGACCCCACAGCATCCAGGGGGCTCAGGCTAGCCCGGGCTTGGTCCAGAGATTGAGCTGAAGCTGCTTCAGTCCTGCATGGAGCACCCAGGCCCACACCTGCCCATCTAAGTACATGGCCAGCAAGGCTCCCAATGAGGCTGCAGAGGGTGACAGCATGTGGGACTGTGGTACACCTTCACTTCATGCCCTGAACCCCACTTCAAGGCCAGGCTTGGGGAAGCCATCGGGGACAGCATAGTCATGGCCATATAGTGACAACATATTGGTGGAGGGCTGGGGGAGTAGCAGAAAACAGAAAAACCACCATGCAGGGTCCCGGGAAGGTACAAACATGCATCTCCCCACTCCCCAATGCACTGCATGGCTCCAATGAGGTGAGGTTCCTACTCAAGTACCCATGAGGTTGGGCACCCAGTATGGAATATCACCCGCCCCGCACTCCCTTAGTTGTGCAAGAGGCTCTTCCCTGAGGGACAGCTGTAGACTTAAATCGGGGTCACTGAGTCTTTCTCCACTCCCAGCTGGATCCATCCTCACAGATCCCAAGCAGCTGCATCCAGGCCAAGCCAAACAACCATTCTGCCATCTGGCCTGGCCTTGTAGCAGCTCATTCATTCCCCATCCTCTCTCTGCAGGAGGTCACCCAGGCATGTCTCTCCCTATAGCCAGCCATCTCTCTCTCTCTCCTTCCTTCCTTCCTTTCCTCCTTCCTTCCTTCCTTTCCTTCCTCCTTCCCTCCCTCTCTCCCTCCCTTTGTCCTTCCTTTCTTTTTTTTTTTTTTTTTTTTGTGGTTTTTGGGTCACACCCGGCAGTGCTCAGGGGTTTTTCCTGGCTCCATGCTCAGAAATTGCTCCTGGCAGGCACAGGGGACCATATGGGGCGCCGGGATTCGAACCGATGACCTCCTGCATGAAAGGCAAACGCCTTACCTCCATGCTATCTCTCCGGCCCCTGTCCTTCCTTTCTTACTTCCTTCTATTTTTATCTCCCTTCCTTCCTTTCCCCAGATCAGAATGGTTTAGGGGGAGATGCCCAGAACAAATAGACTTGCATAGCTGGTGACACATTTCCTATTCAGGTCCCCAAAATGGTGCCTGAAGGCAAGAGGCAGGAGATCTTTCTCCAGCCATGATTGTGATGGGGGAGGAGTGGTCCAGAAAGGGCTGTTACTCAAGTCTTCTTCCACCTTTGGGGGAAGGGATGGACAGTGAGGGAGAGGGGAGGAGGAAGGACCCACTGTTCCCCATTTCAGAGTCCCACTT
This sequence comes from Suncus etruscus, assembly GCF_024139225.1. Classification (NCBI taxonomy): domain Eukaryota; kingdom Metazoa; phylum Chordata; class Mammalia; order Eulipotyphla; family Soricidae; genus Suncus; species Suncus etruscus. Next base: position 11,234,023 of record NC_064849.1, on the reverse strand, counting down.
GCCAGCAGTGACCAGCCTCTCCTAAGAGACCCCACAGGCATCCCCCCATACCCCATTTTTCTCCCTTAACTCAAGATTGGGTGCCTGGGACAGCCAGAGCTCCTACAGCATGGAGCAGGAGGGAAGTGAAGCAAGAGGGAAAAATGTTAAAGTAGGTCCAGGGTCTTATCCAAGGGCACACTGAGCTGAGCAGAGATGCCCGCAGACCAGGTTGGCCCAGGTCACATGGGCCCCAGCCCCCAGGCCTACCCTGACTTCTTCCCTCCACTCCAGGAGCATTTTTCCTGGGAGCAACTTTCTTCCATCTGCCCAACCCCAAATCACCAATCTGATCAGAAATAGATGTGAGAGTGATGCCAAATCCAATTTTTGTTTTGTTTTGGGTTTTTATTTTTGGTGTTTGGGCCTGTGGCACTCAGAAGTAACTCCTAGCTCTGTGCTCAGGAATCACTCGTGGCATGCTGGGAGGACCACATGGGATGCTGGGGGTGAAACCCAGGTCAACAGCGTGCAAGGCAAATGTCCTATCCACTGTGCTATCACTCCAGCCCCACTAAAACCAATTTAACAAACAAAATCAGGCCCAGGCATATTCAGCAAGGAGGTGGGAACTGAAAGCCCCACCCCCTAAGGTTTGGGGCCACACAGACCAGGAACCGAGCCCCTAGACCCCATCGGGCAATGGAGAGTGGTGGGTACTATGGCTGGAGCTGAGCACACACTGGGTGATAAAAGCTTCTGCTGCAGCTGACAATGGCTTTTTCGGGGACTGGCAGTTTTGTTTTTTTTTCCAGAGGAAATGGGTAAATTTACATTTTTATGTGCTCTATCTTTCAATTCTGAAATGTCAGCCAAAAACAAATTAATTGTTTTCTAATCCCCAAGAGGAAAAGCTAAGACACCTCTGCAGGCCCAAGTCTGGCTCTCAGCAAGCTGCCCCCCACCCTTACCCTAAGTCACAGTACTGAGGCCTCCAGGCACCCTCACCAAACCTGAACCCTGGTGTGCCGAGGACTCACATTTCAAAATCTGACAAACTCTGGTCTTCGGACGTTTGACTCAGATCTCCCGGCACCTGCCAGCGGGAGGGAAGGGAGGGGAGAAAAGGCAGGTGGTTACAGGGGTTCATATCACCCCAGAAGCTCACTGTCTCATGTGATTTCCCAAGTACCCGGTCCAGGAGAAAAAAAAGTGCTGGGGAAGGTTGGCTCCACACAAGTGTGGACATGGTGGGGCACATAGTGGGGGAATGGCCACAGGACCATGATTCGGGGCATTGGTGCACATAGGGTACTGGGAATACAGGAGGCTGCAGGGTGGGCAGTTGAGAAGCAGCGTCAGCTCATACAGGAGCCAGGGAACAGATAGGGACATCCACTGCTGGCCTCGAGGTCCTTCCCTCTTGATGTTACAGCAGGAGGCGCTAATCCCAAGGCAGATCAGGGTCTCTGGGGCCACTGAGGGACTGGAGACTGGGACCCCAAGCTGAAGGATCTCCAACGCTATCCATAGAGCAGCCCTACCTCTTGCTCTCACCCTCACTCCCTACTTCGTGGAGGAGGCACTAGAGGCATTGGGAGGCGGGCTGCAGCCATGGTCACACAGAATCCAGGTGTGTGACCTCCTCTCCTGACTTTGCGGGGAGGGGGCCTGCAGGTCTGCCCAGGTACAGGGGTAGGGTCCTCCAAGGGGCTTTCTCAGGGAACGGGGGTCTCTAGGGACAGGAAAAAGGGCTCTAGCTCCTGGATCAAACCTAAAGCCAGCTCCAATGCAGACACGCGCACGCACGCATACGCATACGAACTCACACACAGACATGGACACACATGCAAAGACATTCACATATGCACAAAAACATGTTCATATTCATATACATGCATATGCATGCATTCACATACACTCACATGCTCTCACATTCTCCCACAAACCCAGGAGCAGATGCAAGGATGTCTCAGGGAGCAGGCTCTGTCTGGGACAAGGCGCCCCCACCCCCAAACCAAAATCTCATCCCCCCTCAGGACAGCCTTTCCTCAGCAGCCACTCTGGGCTCACAGCTCTCTGTCTCCAGACTGGACTCATGGCTCCCCTGTCTCCCAGCGGGGCTCACGGCTCCCGTCTCGGGCTGAATGGGGGTCACTCACCGGCCCACGCAGGTCGATGAGCTCCTGCCGCATGTGGGACACCAGCGCTTCCTTGGCCAGCAGGGCACGGTGCAGCCGCTCGTTAAACTCCAGCAGCTCCCCATGCATCTCGGCCACCTGTGACACACCCGAGTGAGGCTCTCTGAGGCCCACCCGTCCTCCCGCCACCAAGGCACCCACACTTTGGACTAGGCCTACCACAATGTGACGAGAGAGGCAATGGACTGACCACACCAGGGAATCTGGGAACCTGCACCTGTCCTGGAAGATGGACCTGGCCTTGTCCTCATGCATTAAAATCAACCAGGATGATTGGCTTTAGACCAATCATACACACACACACACACACACACACACACACACACACACACACACACACACTCTCGGAACACACCAGTCCTCCTTGCTTGCAGCAGGATCGGGATACCACCACCACCCAGTGCCCAGAGTCCCAAATCCCTGGCAGCAGCATGCTCACCTCAGAACACAAAAGACCACCCCTTCCAGAACCCTGCAGAGTCCCTCCACCCCGTTTTATTTAGTTTTGTTTTGTTTTGCAGTGGAAGCCAAGTGCTAAACAATTTGACATAAATGCACGAAACAGCAGAACACCCGGTCACGCACACATTTCCGTGAGCTGTCAAAGACGCCCCCCATTCTCCTCCACAGCCAGAAACCAAGGGGTCTCGCCTCAAGTGGATGGGTGGGGCTTCGAGGAAAAGGAGATAACATGAGGAAATTGGGGTCCAGAGCAGTTGTAAAAATTTAGTGTGTGCGCCCCTGGATATCACCAGCGACCCCAAACCAATTTCACTTTATAAGCACTGAGCAGCCGAGCCATGAAATGCTCTTCTGCCCCCAACCCACCCACTACCTAACAAGGAATCAGGGGGCTCAGCACAAGGCCTCAAGAAGGGAACTAACTGCTCAAAAGTGTGCCCCTCATCATCCCAAGAGAAGCGAGGAGCCACAGCCATGGCTGTTCTCGCCTGACCTTCAACCCTTCATTTTCAAGACCCCATCTGAAGGCACTGAAGCAACAACAAACCAAACAAATTGCCTGAAGGGGCTAGCTGGCTGGGTTGCTATTGCCGCTTCACATAACCCAATGTGGGCCGAGGCCTGGCTGTGTGGTAGAGCCTCCAACTAGCGAGTCAAGGTGTAAAGTTTGCGTGAATGCCATGGAAAGTACTTCTTCACTGGCCAGGAATTGGGTTCGAGGCTTTGGCTGGAGAGAAGCCAGCAGGAAAGAGATAAGTCGGCTAAGTCAGGAGGCTGAGAGGCACCAGGTATCCAACATTCAGAGTCGATTACCCCTGCTGTAGTGTGTTCCTACCCCCTCTGTGGCCCTGGTGCTCCAAGATCAACTCCCCAGAGTAGGAACCTCAGAGGACTCACAAGAAGCTCCCAAGCCTGTTCTCTGTCTGTCTGTCTGTCCGTCTGTCTGTCTCTCTCTCCCTCTCTCTCTCTCTCCCCTTCCCTCCCTCCCTCTCCCACTCTCTCTCTTTCTCCCTCCCTCCTTCCCTCCCTCCCTCCCTTCCTTCTTCCCTCCCTCCCTCCCTCCCTCCCTTCCTTCCTTCCTTCCTTCCTTCCTTCCTTCCTTCCTTCCTTCCTTCCTTCCTTCCTGTCGGCTCCTTAGCAGACATCACTAGTGGATCACCACACCAAACAATCCCAACCCCTCTGCCATGGACTGGCCCCAAAGAGACCATCACCTGGCACTCAGACAGGAAGCCTGGGGCAGGGGCAGTGCTGGGCTCTGCAAGATGAGGTCTTAAGAGACCAGTCCCCTTCCTGACTCTGGAAGCCTTGGGGAGAACAAGCTCCAAAAATAATGTGGCTGCTGAAAGAGCTAAAAGTTGAAGCCTGCAAAAGGTCCAGGAATGACAGTCATGGCCTGCCACAGCGTGCAGAGGTGACAGAGCAGTTTCATCACACTGGCCCCCCATCTCGTCTAAGCACAGCAGGTTTAAGGCTCCTTCAGCACCTCATTAGACACCTGATGAGATGGAATGTCCCTCCAACACCAGCCCCCAAGACTTTCACGAAACTGAGTCTCTCCTGGTCACACATCCTGAGGCCACTTAAGGGGACTTGTCACCTACCAGAACTTGACCAGATGTGGGCAAGACCAGGCCCTCATACTATGCCTGCCCAAATGGCTTCTTCTGAGGCACAGATGTGGCAACCCCCAGGTGGCTGGGACAGGGGTCTCTGACCACGGACCAAGTGGGTCCTGGTCATCACTGTCTCAGGCACAAGATGCTGAAGAGCACATAGGAGTACAATGCTCCCCCTGTCCCAACCTTGGGGTCTCTGGAGCACACAGCAGCTTCAGAAGCCCTGCTAGTGCATCAGCTAATCGGGGTGCTGTCTGCAGGGCAGGGTGCAAAGCTCTACAGACAACAAAAGCAAGCACACAGGAAGTGAGGTATACCCAGCAGTTCCACATCTTCCAGAAATGGAGGAGCAGGTGTGTGTTTGAATCCATCTCCTGGGAAGATGCAGAAAGGCCTCCTAAATTTTTCAGCATTGGCATAATCAGGCTCTGATCCCAGAGACAGTAAGAGACTCTCCACCTGAAGGCATCACAGAACTGCCCACAGCCCAGGACATGAGCTGAAAGCTGAACAGAAGCCCCAACCCTGTAGCAACACACACACACACACACACACACACACACACGTGACACGTGCGCGTGCACACACCCTGGGTGCCTGACGGCAGGACCCAGAGCAGATACATGTCCCCATCTTCCCTGAATGTGCCCCCCAGATGCTCCCGTGGACACCCAGCCCAAACTGGGTTATTCACAGAGACCTGTCCCAGGCAGAAATGAGATGTGCCCATCCAATAATGACAGAGGTCATGGCTAAGGACATGGCCTCTTCCTGCAGACACTCTCAAAGGTGTTTCTGATAGCCCAGGGAGAAGCCTTGTGAGTGGCTGGTGGCCAGCAGCCCACAAGCACCGTGAGGCCCGTAAGAGAGTTGGCAGGGGGTTCAGGATTGACCGGCTGGTGTGTACATATGTCAGAAGGTAAATTTTGCCACTGATCGACTATGTGTCACTTCCAAACTGTCCAAGGGCCCAAATGATAGATAATACAGCGGGAAGGGCCTTTGTCCTGCACACAGCCGATCTAGGCACCATCCCCAGCATTCAGGATCCCTGAGCCTCACCAGGAGTGATTCCTGGGCACACAACCAGGAAGAAGCACTGAGCACCACTGGTTGCAACCAAAAGCAAAAGCAAACCCCCTAAAAAGCAAATCACTCTGGCTGGAAAGTCACTGATTCTCAGAAATGGGGCCAAACAACAGGAGTCAGTCATGTGTGGCCGGGCAGCTCTGATCTTTATCCTCAAACATAAATGCCCTAAAGCCAGGACCGGACAGACAGATACAGTCACACTTACTTACACACATGCAAGCACATATCTCGGCACACACAAGGGCACATGCACATATTCCCAAACTGAAGAGATAGTTCAAGTCACTCTGTTGGTTGTGTCTAAGCCCAGCCAGGTTCCTGATCTCAGAGCCTGCTCTGGCTGCAGCAGGAGTTCCCTCTCCTGGGGCCCTTTATTCTATCTGGGACAGGACCTAGCATGAGCTGTTGGTGCACCAGGCCAACAATAGGCTGTTTTGGGAAGGCATCAAAAAGCAATGACCCTGGAAACCAGCCTTGGGAGACAACTCAAGGCTCTGTTGGCATGAAACCATCTAGCTTCCGGCTCACCACGAGGAGATGGGGACAATCTTACCCCAATCCAACCCAGAGCTTGGCAAAAGCCCAGAGCACCCCTGACCAAGAAGGGGTTCTGGGGCCCCCCTCCTTGCTGTCCCTCAGACAAAACAAAGGGGGAGGGGGAAGGCGTGAAGAAGACAAATTATATTTAAATAGAATCCAGCTGATAAATTAAAAGCACAAACCCAATTCTCTGCAGTTCTCTTGTTCTCAGAAATTGCCAAGACATCAACCTCACCCAAGATAATACACAGGAGCAGGCAAAGCGCTTCCCAAATATTTAATTAATGCATTTGATCTGCTTCGCTGCCCGGGAACAACGGGTCACAGGTGGGAGGAACATGGCTGCGCCTCGACGCGCAAGGCTTGGTTTTATAAGGTGCCTGTCACCACCTTATTATGACTTAAGTGGAGTTTCTCCCCCCACTTATCAGAAATGCGGTTTTTCTACCATCTCCCAAATAACCTTTAAACAAGAGCTGCCAGGATGCATGTAAAAATCCATTGTTAAAAATCCCTTTCACGGGCCCAGAGAGATAGCACAGCGGTGTTTGCCTTGCAAGCAGTCGATCCAGACCTAAGATGGTTGGTTCGAATCCCGGTGTCCCATATGGTCCCCCGTGCCTGCCAGGAGCTATTTCTGGGCAGACAGCCAGGAGGAACCCCTGAGCAACGCCAGGTGTGGCCCAAAAACCAAATAAATAAATAAATAAATAAATAAATAAATAAATAAATAAATAAATAAATAAATAAAAATCCCTTTCACACAGGGCTCAAGCAACAGCACAGTGAGGAGGGTGTTTGCCTTGCACGCAGCCAATCCAGGTTCAATCCCCAACATCTCAAATGGTCCCTCCAGTCTGCCAGAAGTAATTTCTGAGCACAGATCCAGGAGTAAACCCTGAGCACTGCCAGGTGGGGCCCAAATGCATATTAAAAAAAAAATTTTCCAAAGCAGTTAACTTTTCCCTTCCCATCCATGTGGTCCAGACCCTTCCTCTCAGGCACTTTCCTTTTGTTGGATGAAGACCCACTCCTGTGCCATGTGCCACAACCATGGTGCTCCAACAAGGTGGTAATGCTTCCTGGGCTTCAGGAGACCTCTTGGGCTTCCAGGCTCCTCCCCTTATCAAGTGAGTACAGAGCTACAGGAAGGGGAGTTGGCACCAGCAAGAGCAGAACTGTGCCAAGGAGGAACTGGAGAATGCCACAGGGTGTAGCCCTGCAGGTACCCGACCTAGGTTTCTTCTCCAAACACACAAACTAACTCTCTCTCTCTCTCTCTCTCTCTCTCTCTCTCTCTCTCTCTCTCTCTCTCTCTCTCTCTCTCTCTCTCTCTCTCACACACACACACACACACACACACACACACACATACACACACACACACACCACACTAGTGTCTCCTGCCTGGATAGTCCTGGTGCCCCCAACATCCAGGCCCAAATGAGCACCCCTCAACCAGCAGGTTGTCTGAGAATCACTAAACCCCTCATGGGGGCTCAGATTAAGCCAAGTCCAGAAATGGGAATAACAAAACATCTCTGGGTGTTTATTACTGTCACCAGGAAACCCAGAGGAGCTGCGGCTGGCTGAGCCAGTGGTGTGGAGATGGACCAGAGGCCAGAGGGACAGGTCAAACCTTGGGGTGACATCACACAGAGGGAGTGACTGGTGGGGCCTCACCAGCTCTCCTGGCCCTGAAAGCTCAGCAATGGGAGCCTCGGTGATTAGGACAAGGGATCCCTGGGACTGTTGTGTCTCAGCTCTGGGTGATGTGCATGGCCTCCACAACCATTGCAGAGGCATGAGAGGTAGTACAGAGGGGGGGTCGGAGGGACTAGATGCCCAGCATCACCTGTGCCATCGCCTCCTCTGTCAGGTCTATCTCCATCACCTCCCCTCTTCCATCAGGACCATCTCTATCACCTCAGTCTCCATCACCTCACCTCCTCCTCCATCAGAGCCATCTTCGTCACCTCCTCCCCACCCATCAACACTTCCACCAGGCCCTCCATCAATCTCTCCTCCCCCATCAACAGCCCCTTCCATTACCATCGCCTCCCCCATCAGTCTGTGCTAACAAGACATTTATTACTTAAGGGTGGGGGAGCTTGTTCCTACATTTCTTATTCAATCAAAAGGCAAAGACTTTCCAGAAAAGGAGCAATAGTACAGCAGGTAGGGTTCTTGCCTTGCATGTGGCCCACCTTGGTTCCATCTCTAGCATCCCATTCAGTTCTCAATGCTCTGTCAAAGCCAAGAGTGACCCCTGAGCATTACCCAACGTGGCCCCTAAAACCCAGAATATAAGACTTTTCCAGCACTTATCACATGACTGCCACGGCCCAGTAAGCAACTCAAGAACTGAACTTTTTCTACCCTGAGTCCTGACTTCCCTTCTCTGACACTTGTCAGCTGGGAAGTTACACATCAGCTCCCCACCAGGGAGGGGGCTCAAAGGATCCATGTATGCACCTCACGCACACACTTGAAATTCTCCTTCCTACTGCTCTCAAGTCATCAGAATGCTGAAATAACCAGATTTTTTTATAGTATCACACTATGATAATTGATGTTTGTAATTACGGTCTTGAGGCTCCGCAAGTTCCTTAACTGCCTCCTAAATTATCAAAGATCAAATTATGTTCAGTTGCATGTTAGTGTTAAGTGTATTTTAATTATATTCTCATTCTTGGAAAATTAGTAACCCACACGACTGAAATCGATGATCATGGCAGCTTTGTGAAGAAAACATTCTGGATCAAGCTCAGCATTCCAGAATGTTCTTGCAAAACCTGCCATCATCACTCTGGGTAAGTGAGAATTTATCATTCAAATCCTCCCTCTCTCTTTCCCAAGAAAACCTATGGTCCTGGGTGAACAGGTGCTTTGTGGACTGGCCTGAGATAATTCACCAAAGCAAGAGGTGTAGGAGGAGGTAGGAGAAGAGGGGCAGTAAGAACTGAAATGGGCCTCAAGGTCCCCCCTTCAGCTGAGATGAACCCACCTAACTTCCCCAGAAGCCAACACAAGGAAGATAGCAAGATCCACAACCACACTGAGCATCCTAAGGCCTTAGTTACTGCATAGTGAAATTCCTGGCCATAGAGCTCACTAGAGGAAATTCAAGTGGCCTGTCTGTCCACAAAGGCAGTGCAGCAAAGCCTAGAACTCACAGACATGTGCAATGTCTGAGACTGTTGCGAGTTGGTGAAGGTGAAACGAGAAGCTGCCTGAGCTCAGAGCAGCTCCACATTAAATTCTAAGTCTATTTCGAGCTTTGAGAAGGATTCATTGCACTTGAGGCCATCTAGGGAGAGAAAATAGAGTCACAACCATTAGGTCTGAGCCACATGGGCCTTGCCCATCTGGGGCATACATGACCTTGGCCTATGAAGAAGGTCAGGGCATTAGTTTGGGGGGAGGGGAGGGAGGTATGGGAAAGGGAGGGAGAGAGAGAGAGAGAGAGAGAGAGAGAGAGAGAAGGCTGGTGAGGACAGAGCAAAGGCAGAGGTGGACTCTGGGGCTGATGGCCACAGAGAGAGAGAGAGAGAGAGAGAGAGAGAGAGAGAGAGAGAGAGAGAGAGAAGGCTGGTGAGGACAGAGCAAAGGCAGAGGTGGACTCTGGGGCTGATGGCCACAGTCATGTCCAGATTCAACATCCACTGACCCAGTTCCCCCTGGGCATGTGTGAGTTTCTTCTAAACCTCAGTTTTAACACCCATAGGAAATGGGCAACATCAGGCAACATCATGAGGCTAGGAGAAAGAGTCCCTAGCTCCTGCAGATGGACTTTGCATTACCATACCCTGGGGCACAAAGGGGGTCACCTGAAACCAAAGAGGCCCAAGAGCACTGGACACATGAAACAGAAACCTCATGGGATCTCTTCAAAAATGACATTTCAGGGACTGGAGTTATCATAGCACAACAGCAGGGAGGGCATTTGCCTTATATGCAGCTGATCTGGGTTCAATTTCCAGCATCCTATATGGTCTCCTGAGCCCACCAAGAGTGATTCCTGAGTGTAGAAGTTGGCAATGCAGCACAAGTAAATCCAGTTCAGATTCTGCACATACTCATCCGTAGGTTCCAACCCCTCACTATGTAAACCCAGGCCTTGTTGACTGTAACATCCTCACCAGAGGAAAATAACTCGATAATAAATCCAGCAGAAAATAAATTGATAACAAACCCCCTATAACCTGGACCTCTAGGGTGGATAACCCTAGTGCCCCAGGCATTGCCCTAGGAATCTGTTCCAACCAGAAATAGGAACACAGTATTGCACCCCTATAGGTGAGACTATGGATCCGGCACTGACATCAGCTGCTGTAATGAGGTACCTGGCTTTTTCTCACCTTTTCTTTTTCACACAGGGCAGTCCTTGTGTTATTAAAGATATTGAGCAAAATACCTTGGGCAGGAGAGATAATACAGGTTTAAGGAGCTTGCCTTGCACATGACTGACCTAGGCATGATTCCTGACACCACTTGGGTTCCCCCAAGCTACCAGGAGTGAATCACAGAGCAAAAGCATGAGTAAGAAGTGGCCCATACCCCCTCCTAGGGATATAAGAAGGCTCCATCTGCCTTTGCTTCATACCAGCTTTGATTTTTCCATAATAAAAGATTTAAGGAACAACAGAGAGACTGTGAAAAATAAAAGTGTATTGGCACTACAGACAATGACCTGGATTAGACAACCTAGTTTGCCTGGAGCCTAGAGTTGGTCTTATGCCAGGAAACTTCAGGGGTAGGGTCTCCTTGTATTTAGGCCAAGGCTAAGGAAAACCTTTCCATGTCCCTCATATTTTGGTGGGCCTATGCAAACAATAATTGCCACTCTAACACCGTTTTTACTGTGCTCCTTTGACTCTAATCCTTAAGATAAACAACCCACTTAAATTTTTGAGGTTAACTTAAACTAATGTGCATGTGCATAGAAATGTAAAAAAGTACTTTGCCTTCAATGTTTAAGGAGTTACATAAGTTTTATGGCTTTAGATTGCTTTGTGTGCTGCTAAGAAATATTATGTACTACAATCTGGGGACTTGAGGGACAAAGTACATGGGTTCTGTTTTATTTTTCTTAATGTTCTTTGACTGAAAGTTCAAAGTTAAGATATCAGCAATGGAACTACTGAGAATTCTGTTTATGGGTGATTGTCCTTCCACTGTAACTTTACCCTGTCCTCTTTCTTTGCATTTTTGTTCTCATAATAAAAAATAAAAAATTAATTAAAAAAATAATGATAGGGCCCGGAGAGATAGCACAGTGGCGTTTGCCTCGCAAGCAGCCGATCCAGGACCAAAGGTGGTTGGTTCAAATCCCAGTGTCCCATATGGTCCCCCGTGCCTGCCAGGAGTTATTTCTGAGCAGACAGCCAGGAGTAACCCCTGAGCACTGCCGGGTGTGGCCCAAAAAAAAAAAAAAAACCAAAAAAATAAAAAATAAATAATGATAGTGAAAAAAAGAGATTTAAGGGACTCCCCAAAGAGAAATAGTACAGCAGGTAGGGTGCAAGGGAGAAGTGGATGTAGTTTAATCCTGGCGCCCCACTTGGTCCCTGGAGTACCACCACCAGGAGTGATTCCTGAATGCAAAGCCAGGAGGAAACCTTAAGAATCACCCAACCAGAAAAATAAAAAAGGAGCTTTAAAAAACAATATTTTACGGGGGTGGTTAAAAAAAAACAATATTTTAGTGTCCCTTGGGGGTTCTGCCATGGTCATCACCAACACAGCTAGTAGAAAGAGAAAGCCATCAAACCGGGGCCTGGTAGGTGGCGCTGGAGGTAAGGTGTCTGCCTTGCAAGCGCTAGCCAAGGAAGGACCGCGGTTCGATCCCCCGGCGTCCCATATGGTCCCCCCAAGCCAGGGGTGATTTCTGAGCACATAGCCAGGAGTAACCCCTGAGCGTCAAACGGGTGTGGCCCAAAAACCAAAAAAAAAAAAAAAAAAAAAAAAAAAAAGAAAGCCATCAAACCGTCCTCTCTTTCAGGGCACTACATGCACAAGGGAGAACCAACCATTCCCCTTAAACAACAGAAGAGCCACTCGGCTCTCATCACTCAGCATCCTATGATTTAAAAGAAAAAGTTCCATTTTTGAGCCTCGGTTTAGCATGGATCCTGCCTCGAGTTGCTGTGTATTCTCTGGAAGTTTTTTTTGTGTGAGGATGACTTCTCGGGTGCACTGAGTGCCCGTTTCTAAAGTCACTGCAGTGGGGTGACACTCCCACGGCCCCCCACTGCTTCCGGACGTGCTGCCTTCTAGTAAAATGCAAAGCACATGTACAGCCACCTACAGGCGTGATTATGAATATATGTGTGTATCTATTTTTCATGCCAGCTTGATGCTTAAGCTTACGCGTCCATTAATAGTCACTGTGCCATCATAATAAGAATTAATGTGGCCAATACACACCATTTAGTCTGCCCAGGAGCAGAAAAACTCAATGCCCTTCCACATTTATCAGTGATAAGTATTGGATAATGTGAGGCCAGAGGGGGACGAATGGGCACCAGTTGGTGGTGTGCCGAGTGAGCCAGTGTGAGGGGCCCTGGAGGAAATGAGATGACAAGGAAGAGCGTCACTGAGTGAGGTGTCAGGCACACATGTAGCCATCAGGAGTCAGGCCAGGCGCTGTAGGGAGGGAAAGTCATGGATTGTCCCCAGAGGTCAGAGAAACTGCCAAAGTCACCCAGGAGGAAACTGTGGTTCCAGGGGGAACGTGGGCCTCAATGGTCTCCCCAAAACACAGAGCACCAGTGAACTGCTACCATCATGCACGGATATAGTTACGACTACCCACCAAACATTTCTGTCTGCTGTAGGACGCTGGAGTTGAACCCCAGCTCTACATCACACAACGCCTGAATGGAATGGTAGCCCCCAAAGCAGAAACACCCTGAGGGGCACAGTTTCTCCTTCAGGAGCGGCCCATTTGCCAGTGAGAGTCACTATGGTACAGGGGAAAAACTCGAAGAGACCCCTGCATGTGGTTGCACACACACACACACACACACACACACACAAATAAGCATACACCATAGCCCCCGGGTGAGCCCCAGCCTCCTCCCCCACCAGGCTTTCTGGGAAGGCACAAAATTGTTCCTACTACAAAAAAAAAAAAGATCACTAGGGACTGAGTGACAGCACTGCAGAGAGGGCTTTTCCCTTGTATGAGGCCAATCCAGGTTCAACCCCCAGCATTCCACAGGATGCCTCAAGCCTGCCAAAAGTGATTTTGTGCACAGAGCCTGGAGAAACCCGTAGGCACCAAAGATGTGGCCCAAAACAACAACAACAAATCATTAATGAAGAAAAAAAAAAAAAAAAAAACAATCTCTGGGTCTCGAAAAATAGTGAGAAATATGTCTTATCTTACATGCTGTTGACCCAGATTCAATCCCTAGCACCCCGTACAGTCCCAATAACACAACCAGGAGTGATTTCTGAGCACAGACAGGTAGTGCTTACTTACTTAGTAAGTAACTATGCTAATTTAGTAAGCCCTGAGAACAGCCTGGATTGGCACCAAAACAATACAAAAATGAAAAACAGCAAAAGACCCAAAACACTAATCTTTGAAAAAACTAAGGTACAAAGTTAGGAATCAACAAATATCCAGAGGACAGACTGCTTTTAGCTGGGAGGAACCATGACCAGGAACTACTATAAGCACTATGGTAAATCAGAGACCTCACAAAGATGAGAAAGAGATAAACCAACTCCAATACATAAATGAACCCAAGCACATTTCTACTGGGTCCTTTGACCATACGCCATTGGTCCCTACAGGCAATCCTGATTAACATGTCTGGAATGTAACCCCAGACCCCCAAGAGAAAATGCATCTCATCCAAATGGTCTCACCTAGCAGTCAGTACCAAGTTATACGATTTTTGCTCCAGTTTCTAAGATCTCAGACCCCAGTGCAATGGTGGCAACCCATATTTAAGGCTCTGCAGGCAGGTTTTCTCAAGAATGTCCCTGCCACTGGGCCCACATGCCTGAACCTCTGATTTCAGAAGTGCCCTGACTCTGCCCAGTGCTTCCTTCCTACCATTCTATGTGAGAGGGTACAGGGCACCTGTTAGCCTCTATGCAGCACAGTTTCCTCATGGCCAGGCCCACACACCATGCCCCACAAGCCTTACCTCAATGAGCTTCCTCTCGTAAGAACTGGCCAGCTCTTCTGCCACTTCCCCTGGCTTTTGTTCAGAGACTGGGACTTCGCTGTCCACATTCCAATGACTGGGAACAACTTAGGAAAAAGATAAAAACAACTCATCAGCATTTTTTGGGGGGGTGGGGGTGACACAACCCAAAGGAGCTCAGGGATTACTCCTCGCTGTATACTCAGAAATCACTCCTATACAGTTTAGGAGACCTTAGGGATGCCGGGAACCTCACCTGGTTCAAACACATGCCCAACGATATTTATATTTGGGGGAGAGCACACTCAGTGACGCTCATGGGTTACTCCTGGCTATGTGCTCAGAAATAGCTCCTAGCTTGGGGAACTATATGAGACACCGAGGGATCGGACCGTGATCCGTTCTAGGCTAACACGGGCAAGGCAGAAGCCTTATCACTTGCGCCACCGCTCCAGTCGCATGTGACACCACTCTGGCCTCCCAACAGTATTTTTTTGAGGGTTTATTTTGGGGGGTGGTCACACCTGGCAGTGCTCAAGGGTTATTCCTGGCTCCAGGCTCAGAAATTGCTCCTGGCAGGCATGGGGGACCATATGGGACTCCGGGATTCAAACCGATGACCTCCTGCATGAAAGGCAAGTGCCTTACCTCCATGCTATCTCTCCGGCCCCTCCAACAGTATTTTAATAGCAATCAAATTTAGTCCCTGACTTAGTCTCTAGTTGACTGAACATTGACCATTCACCCCTGATCATGGATACCATCTATGGAAACAAACAGGGTTTTCTATACCAACAGCAGGAACATAAATTCTACCAAGAAAGGCCCCACTATTGCCATGTCACTGACTTACTCCAAAGACAGTTCTTATGGCACCCTGACAACTGAGCAACAGCAACAGTCTGCTTTTAGGGCAGGATTCTCTGCAAAACTAACTGGTGGTGAAATGGAACCAGAAGACACTATACACCACCCGGGTCTTTGACATAGGACCTATACAGAAACCAGGATCTATAACTACCCAAACCTGGCAGCAACAACTGTGATGGTGAAGAGCTGTTACTGGGACCACAGAGAATGACTATGAGGTTGGACAACCTAGTATGCCTGGAGCCTGGAGTTGGTCTTATGCCAAAATATTTCAGGGGTGGGCCCGGAGAGATAGCACAGCGGCGTTTGCCTTGCAAGCAGCCGATCCAGGATCAAAGGTGGTTGGTTCGAATCCCGGTGTCCCATATGGTCCCCCGTGCCTGCCAGGAGCTATTTCTGAGCAGACAGCCAGGAGTAAGCCCTGAGCAACGCCGGGTGTGGCCCAAAAACCAAAAACCAAAAACCAAAAAAAAAAAAAAAAAATATTTCAGGGGTAAAGTCTCCCTGTTTTTAGGCTAAAGGTTTTTCTTCCATATTTTGCTGTACCTATGCAAAAAACAACTGCCACACAACACATCTATTTTTTTCGTGTATATCCCATCTTTGAAAAAAAAAGGAGTGTACTAAAACTTCTGCTATTGTACTAATGACTTTATTGGTGATACAATAATTTTCACGAATATAACAGCTAATGAACTCTCTCCTCTTCTTTTTCAATTTCTTTTAGATTCTCTATTTTCTTTCTATTTTTTAATAACTACGCTTTCTGTCATCCTGAAACAAATGTATTATGATCAGTTTTGTCAATTATGTGCTACATTTTTTTAAATAAATAAATTTTAAAAATAAAAAATAATTGAGTCCCTGAAACAATAAAGAGCAGGCTCTGCTGAGTATCAGAAACCAGGAGCTGTCTACACAGGTCTCTCTGGGGTTTTCTTGTTGTTGTGTTGCTGCTGCTGCTGCTGCTGCTGCTGTTTTTTTTGGCCACATGTGGCAATGTTCAGCAGTCACTCCTGGTGGTGCTCTAAGGACCATATGGGACACAGGGAACCATGTGCAGAGCAAGAAGCCTCCCTGCTATATTGTCACTCTAGTTCCCAAAGCCTATTTTTGGTTTTTTTTTGTGTTTTGTATTTAGGCCACCAATACTCAGGGATTACTCCTGACTCTGAGCTCAGGAAAATCATTCCTGCTAGTGCTCAGGGAACTATATGGGATGATGGGGATGGAACCCAGATAGACCATGAACAGAGCAAGCGCCCTCCTGTGGTATGCTATGTCTCTGGCCACCAGGGCCTATTTTTGAAGCTGCACAGGTGAGCCCACCTGAGCCTCCCACCAGAGAGAGATGCTATAATTAGTGGGGGAGCAGCCCCCGCAAACCTTGGGAGAAGCGTGACAGCTCTGGTTTCCAATTAATCAACAGTGACAAATGGTGAGAACGTGACTAGGGAGGCCCAGTTTCGACTTCTGTGGGAGACTTGTGCAAGGGGGTGGGGGAAGGCACCCCAGCATCCAGCACCCCTCCTGGGCTCTCCTCAGACACTCCTGCTCCAAGGTGAAGCCAGGGCCCAGGGAAGATGCTGCTGCTCCCACTGGGCCACACTAGGCTGGCATCTCTCCCCGAAATTGGTGTATGTCTGATTGGCCCGCAAACCCCTGCACCCCCCACATGCCCATGGCCAATGAATGGCTCAGAGAGCATCTCACAGTGACTTAAGAAAACTGGGGCACAGACTCTTGGTACAGACAAGGGGCTCCTACCCTTCTCCCACCTGGGGCTGAAACTGGCTCCAAGGCCCACAGGCACACTGGCCAGTCTGACAGTGGAAGCGATGAAGGAGCCTTAAAGAGAGGTGGAGAGAAGAAGTGGACAGACGAGCACGCAACTGTTACACACACTCAGGTTATAGCATCCCAGTCCTGTAAATTCCCTCTCTGCCCAGCAAGGCCTCCCAGCTCAGAACCCACATATTAGGGACTGGAGAGGTGGCACAGTGGGGAGGGCGCTTGCCCTGTACATGGTTGACCCCATATGATCCTCTGAGCACCACCAGAAGTAAACTCTGAGCAGAGCTAGGTTTAAGCCCTGAGCAACAACAGATGTGGCACCAAAAAAAGAAAAAAATTGGGGGCCAGAGCAGTGGCTCAGTGGTGGGGCATGGCTGATCTAGGACAGGCCATGGTTTGATCCCCCAGAGTCCCATATGGTCCCCCGAGCCAGGAACAATTTCAGAGCACATAGCCAGGAGTGACCCCTGAGTGTCACCGGGTGTGGCCCAAAAACAAAAAATGAAGAAAAATCAGTGAGTTTTAGTGGTGCTTGGATCCAGGGAAGGCAGGGTCAATGTTCCACCTTTGTTTACAACATAGATGCCCAGGGACCTCACCAAGGCCAGATTAAAAGTTTCAGTAGATGGGCCCGGAGAGATAGCACAGCGGCGTTTGCCTTGCAAGCAGCCGATCCAGGACCAAAGGTGGTTGGTTCGAATCCCGGTGTCCCATATGGTCCCCCGTGCCTGCCAGGAGCTATTTCTGAGCAGACAGCCAGGAGTAACCCCTGAGCAACGCCAGGTGTGGCCCAAAAACCAAAAAAAAAAAAAAAAAAGTTTCAGTAGCGGCTGAAGTGATAGCACAGTGAGGCTGGAGTTTGCCTTGCATGTGGCCACTCAGGTTTGATCCCTGGAACCCCATATGGTCCTCTGAACTTGATAGAAGTAATTCTGAAATGCAGAGCCAGAAGTAACCCCGGAGCACCATCAGGTGTGGCAGAAAAGAAAAGAGGAGGAAAAGAGGAAGGAAGGAAGGAAGGAAGGAAGGAAGGAAGGAAGGAAGGAAGGAAGGAAGGAAGGAAGGAAGGAAGGAAGGAAGGAAGGAAGGAAGGAAGGAAGGAAGGAAGGAAGGAAGGAAGGAGGGAGGGAGGGAAGGAGGGAGGGAGGGAGGGAGGGAGGGAGGGAGGGAGGGAGGGAGGGAGGGAGGGAGGAAGAAAAGGAGGGAGGAAGGAAGAAGGAAGGGAAGGAGAGAAGGAAGGAGAGAAGGAGGGAGAGAGGGAAAGTTTCACCCAACAACTGGGAATCCCCTTGAATACCCCCGCCGCACGTTTTATGGTATCACAACCAGGATCCTAGTTAATTATTCTTAAATATGACCTAATAGAAGGGAGTTCTTGTAATTAACCTAATAGAACGCAGCCTTAGGCACCCACCAAGGATTCTCTGGCCGATTCTTTCGGGAAAACAACACAGACTGGCAGACTCATCTGGCCAGAACTCCCTTCTATTAGGTTAATTACAAGGACTTCCTGATTTTACAGGCACTGGTCCCAGTCTCCTGCTCTTTGAAAATGAACTCTGTATTTACTTGATGTCTAAGAGGGCTGAAATGTGGTCATATTTAAGAATAATTAACTAGGATCCCGGTTGTGAACCTTATCACCAAGCCAAGAGAAAGGAGACCGGTGGACAGGGCAGGAGAGAAGGGTGCAGGGGTGAAGGGAAAGGGGCATATTCAACCCTCTTTCTGTTTCTCACACTGGAACAAATCCAAAATGTGGGAAAGCATGTAAAAGTATCTTGTCAAGTCCAAAAAGAAAACATGAATTTCTCAGAGTCTGTGAAAAGTTTCAAGATCAAGAGGAGAGGCCACAGAGTCAACAGCTTGGACTAGGTGAAGATTAAAGACCATTGGAGTCTTAAAAAAAAATTGACCAAGGGTCAGAGAGATAGCATGGAGGTAAGGTGTTTGCCTTTCATGCAGAAGGTTCAAATCCTGGCATCCCATGTGGTCCCCCGTGCCTGCCAGGAGCAATTTCTGAGCATGGAGCCAGGAGTAATCCCTGAGCACTGACCAAAAACCAAAAAACCACACACACAAAAAAAATTTGACCAAGGGTCGGAGAGATAGCATGGAGGTATGGCATTTGCCTTGCATGCAGAAGGACGGTGGTTCGAATCCTGACATCCCATATGGTCCCAAGCCGGCCAGGAATGACTCCTGAGTACAGAGCCAGGAGGAATCCCTAAGCATCGCTGAGTATGGCTCAAACCCCTTCCCCAAAAGATCTCAGTCAAATTAAAAAGGGAAAACTTGAAAAGGCGCCTCCAGCCCTAGTGTCTTGTTTTTTTTTAAATCACCCCCAATTTAGATCATAGATCTGACCCAGGATCCCTGGAGCACTCACTGTTGGGAGTGATTCTTGAGTACCGCTGGGTAGGGTGCCCCAAAAAGAAAAATAGGTAAGGCACATGACTAACCCAGGTTTGACCTCCAGCCTCCCATATATCCCCCTACCATCACTTGGAGTGATTCCTGAATGCAGCGCCAGAAGTAAGACCTGAGCACTGCCGGATGTGGCCCCAAAACAAACAACAATAAACAAGATGGATAAACGGACTCTCCCACTGAGAGCAGAAGGGAAACCCTGCTACTGAAGCACACAGAGCCCAGAGCGCCTTTCAGCACTGAGGTGAGATGCTTATGCTCAGGGGCAGGGAGCAGGAGTGACAGAGGAGGCCCACATGCCACTGCACCACACTGAATACTCCGAGGGGGGATGAAGACTCACGGACACACCTGACCTACTTTATACAGACACAGACACACAGAGAGATAGAAAGGGCTAGAAGCCAGCCTCCCCCCTCCCCAATTCTTAACTGTCAGGGACCAGAGTCATAGAACAGCGGAGAGGACCCTTGCCTTGCACACTGTTTTCTGTTTGTTGGTTGGTTGATTTGGTGTGGTTTGGGGGCCATACCCGGCAGCACTCTGGGGTTATTCCTGACTCTGCTGAGAAATCGCTCCTGGCAGTCTCAGGAGACAATATAGTATGCCAGGGATCAAACCTGGGTCTGATGCAGGTCAACAGCATGCAAGGCAAATACCCTACCACTGTGCTATCACTCTGGCTCTTCTTTGCACACTGTTGACTTGGATTTGATCCTAGCATCCCATAGGATCCCCTGAGCACTTCCAGGAGTGATCCTTGAGTGCAGAACCAAAAGTTCTGAGTATCATCAGATGTGGCAAAAAAATAAATAAATAAATAAAAACCAAAGGGCTAGAAGCCACCATCTTCCCTTCAGCCTAGGTTTCTGCTCAACCATCTACCAATAGCAGCTATGGGGACCGAGTTGATGGACACTTATTTAATGAGATTTGTGTCAGGCAGGGATGGGGAAGTCAGAGACAGAAACCCACAACGAGCAGGCCTGGGAAATAAATATGTAAAGCAGCCATGAGTTTGCCAGGCGATCCTGGGTGGGTGGCACAGATGAGGAAAGGAGGAGAGCAACCAGGTTATAACTCATACACATGCCCCCCGCCCTCCTGCAGAGCCCAGACCTGGAGAAAGAGAAAATTGCCCTTTTCCAATAAGGCCTATTTATCTGAGTCCTTATCTGTGCCTTCACCGATCCCTCAGGCACCCACACCCGGCCAATGAGTGTATTACAAATCATAATCCGAGCCCCCACACGCACAGAGACCACGTTTGCAGCCTCTGTTCATATCCACCTTGTAGCTTTAAATCTTTGTGTTCGTTGCAGAGATAAATTTTCCTTTCGGTGAAAGCACTGCAGAGCCTGAGCCTTTCCTACCCAGAGACCTATCCACAGCTCTCTTCCAGCCTCCTGAGTTCCCACTGAGCCCCACAACCAGAACCCTGCAAATTAACCCCCCAAATAGGAGAGGAGTCAGGAATTGGGGGGGGTCAAGGCAGACAGGTGAAGCCCTGCCCAGCTCCTGTGGAAAGAGGACAGATGTGCTCATGCTGTCCTCACCTGTGCCACAAGGGCACCACATCAGCAAGGTCTGGGGCAGGGGCTGAAAATGTGGGCTCTGAGCAACCACAACCAACTGGGGTACCACATTGCTGGAGAGAAAGTCTAGTTAGGGTTCAGGTTCCCGCCCGCTGATTAAGGGGTAGATGTTAACACTGCTATTTGGGCGGGACGAATTGGCAGAGACAGGAGAAAGGAAATAAATGAGAGTGAGCGAGCATGTCACCTGCCAAGAGCACCCAAAGGTGTTTCTCCCCAGAAAGAAGAGCAAAGAACTATATACTGAGCTGGGGGGGGGTTGCACAGATGCACAAATATGAACCTCCAGAAAGCCTGGGAGAGTGGAAAAAGCCCCCCCAAAAAAACTCAGCTTCAGCAGAGTGAACCCTGGGTGTGACGGGGAAAACAAGGTGGGGCAGGGTGCAAGGATGTTCCTGACCACCCCCAAACCCCAGATCTGAGGCTCAGCAGAGAGACTGAGCCTGCTATGCCAGGGCATGAAGCCACATGACCAGTGTCTGTTCTAAGCCACTGGCAGTAGCTTCCCTGGACTGAGAAACATGCTGAGAAACATCACCTGGCTGAGAAGGGCTGGCTGGAGGACAGTGTTCAATTTGATTAGTGATGCCTGGATTTGTTGTGGGGCAAGGGAGAGAATAGTGTCCGGTTCTATTAGTGATGCCTGTTCCAGGCCTAGCAGAGGCTGCCGACAGAAACCTCCAGACACACTTTGCAGACTTCCCGACATACTTCTCACAGGACATAAGCATTCTGAAGATCGCCAAAGTGCAAGTTGTATGGAACAGGACTCAGACATGCCTGCCTGAGATTCTGCCTTTCTTACATGGAGCCCAGAGAAGAACCAACTGCCCCCCTCAACATGCAGGAGGGGACCAGCTTCTGAGCCAACACAGAAGGACACTCAACAAATGCTGCCTGAGGGGCCGGAGTGGTGGTGCAGTAGTATGGTGTTTGCCTTGCAAGCAGCTGACCTAGGACAGATCATGGTTCCATCCCCCGGAGTCCCATATGGTCCCCCGTGCCTGCCAGGAGCTATTTCTGAGCACATAGCCAGGAGTAACCCCTGAGCAATGCCAGGTGTGGCCCAAAAACCAAAAAAAAAAAAAAAAAATATATGCTACCTGAGTAAAGGTGGGCATGGGAGGAAGGAAGGTTGTCAAGTGCTGTGACAACTCCAGGGGCCAGTGTGCATGCCTGACATGTGTGAGCCTCAAAGCAAGCATTCTTGCTAAGATGCATGTCCAATACGATCTAACACCAGAGCAGAGGTGTGTGTGTGTGTGTGTGTGTGTGTGTGTGTGTGTGTGTGTGTGTGTGTGTAGATGCAGGTGTCTGCATTCAGAGGAGTGTGTATAAAAGAGTATGTGTGATGTATGTATGTGTATGTGTGTAGTATGGTAATTGTGAAAGTGTGATGTGTACAGTGTCAAAAATGAAAGAGAAAGGTAGACTACCTGCCCCAGAGACAGGCAAGGGTGGGGGGGGAGTGGGAGGAAAATAGGGGACATTGGGGGCTGGAGTGATAGCACAGCAGTACCGAGTTTGCCTTGCACACGAATGAACAGGGACAGACCCAGGTTTTATCTCCGGCATCCCATATGGTCCCTCAAGCCTGCCAGTACCGATTTCTTAGCACAAAACCAGGAATAACCCCTGAGTGCTGCCAGGTGTGGCCCCCCCCCCCAAAAAAAGAGACATTGGTAGCGGAAAAGTTGCACTGATGAAGAGTGATCTACATTCTATGACATTTCTATGAAACCCAACTATGAACAATTCTGTAACCACTATACTTAAATTAAAAAAAAAAAATTGTCTAGGGCCCGGAGAGATAGCATAGAGGCGTTTGCCTTGCAAGCAGCCGATCCAGGACCTAAGGTGGTTGGTTCAAATCCTGGTGTCCCATATGGTCCCCCAGGCCTGCCAGGAGCTGTTTCTGAGCAGACAGCCAGGAGTAACTCCTGAGCACTGCCGGGTGTGGCCCAAAAAAAAAAAAAAAAACAAAAAAAAAAAGTAATAAAATAAATTATTTGTTTGGTTGATTGGTTGTTTGGTTTTTGGGTCACACCCGGCAGCACTCAGGGGTTATTTCTGGATCTACGCTCAGAAATGGCTCCTGGCAGGCTCGGGGGACCATATGGGATGCCGGGATTTGAACCACCGACTTTCTGCATGCAAGGCAAACAAACGCTTTACCTCCATGCTATCTCTCCGGCCCCAAATAAAAATATTTTTAAAAGAATAAAAAAAAGTGTGGTGTGATGGGGCTGGAGTGGTGGTGCAAGCAGTAAGGTGTCTGCCTTGCACTTGCTAGGAAGGACCAAGGTTCAATCCCCCAATGTCCCAAATGGTCCCCCAGGCCAGGAGCGATTTCTGAGCAAATAGCCAGGAGCAACCCCTGAGCGTCACCGGGTGTGGCCCAAAAACAAACAAAAAATAGTGTGGTGTGTATTTGTTTGTATGTTTAGGGGTATATATCAAAAGGTGTGTATGAGATATGTGGTATCTAGGGGATATGATATGTGTGTATACATGTGATCCATTTAGTATATGTGATGCATGTGTGTGGAGTATGGTAATATGGTGTGTAGAATATGTGGTATGTACTTTACCTGGCATGTATGAATGGTTGGTATTATGGAGTTTGTGTGGTATGTGTGATGTGTGCATTAGGTACCAGTTGACCGACCAGGTAAGCAGAGCGGCAGGTGTGTCCCTATAAGCCAGAAGCAGCCCTCTGCCAGCCATATCTGCCCGTCTTTCTGCATCTTTGGGAGCAGCGTGGTCCCTCGTGGGCCAGCTGACCCCACCCGCACCCCATCAGACCCGCGCACGTGCGTGATTCTAATGCTCAGAATAAACCGGCCTAAGAATATGCTTTTTATAATTACAGCCATCACAGGAACTGTCAGAGCCTAATGAAGGATAATTTCAGCTATTATAAGAAACTTAAAAGATCATTTTCATGAATAATTCGTCATATGAATCATTACAGTCAAACAATGTCAGATTTGTTTTTTCAAGGAAAGAAGAAAATGCTTGCATGTGCCTGGCAGGAACCTTTTCTAGGTAGAATCGGTTTCTGGTGGGCACCAAAACACCAGGGCGTGCAGGGTGGGGCTTCCGGTGAGGCGGGGACAACAAATGAGCTCACACATCACTTCCAGCTTTGAGTATTTTACCAAGTTCTCCCATCAGAGAATAAAGTCCACTTTTCTGAACATGGAGTGGGCCTGGCTGGGCTGGAATGACTTTGCTGGGCTCCCCAACTCCATGAAGCAAACCTATCCTGAGAGTAGGACCCAGGGCCAGAGTTGCTACTTTCCTTGTAAACTGCGCCTAGATATAGCCACATCTGCATCCTACCTCCTTGGTTCTGGGTCCTAAGTCACCTTCCTGCTGATAACAGTATATTTCACTGTTTGAAAATGAAAAAGAGGGCCCGGAGAGATAGTACAGCGGTGTTTGCCTTGCAAGCAGCCGATCCAGGACAAAAGGTGGTTGGTTCAAATCCCGGTGTCCCATATGGTCCCCGTGCCTGCCAGGAGCTATTTCTGAGCAGACAGCCAGGAGTAACCCCTGAGCATCACCAGGTGTGGCCCAAAAAGAAAAAAAAAGAAAATGAAAAAGAGAGTGATCCATGTGAAGTGTGTGTATGTGTGTGTGTGTGTGTGTGTGTGTGTGTGTGTGTGTGTGTGTGTGTGTGTGTGTGTGTGTGTGAACTTTGGGGCTTGGGGTCAATGTATAAGCAACTGAACTATGCCCAGGAGAAGACAACAAGTGTGTCCATGTGACATAGTGGCAAGATGTCAAGTTCAGGCTATTCGGGAAACATGAAACGCTAAAGTTAAAGGCCAAGGATGTGGGACAGTGGTAAAAAGCATACTTTTCATGTGAGGCCTTGGGTTCCAATCCAGCGCTCTCTCTCTCTCTCTCTCTCTCTCTCTCTCTCTCTCTCTCTCTCTCTCTCTCTCTCTCTCTCTCTCTCTCTCTCTCTCTCTCCTCTCTCTCCTCTCTCTCTCTCTTCTTCCCTCTGTCTCTCTCTCTCTTTCCCTGTCAGTCTATCTGTCTCTCTGTCTCTGTCTTTGTCACACACACACATACACACACATTGGTCATACCCAATTATTAAGATCTTCATGAGACAGGCATGATAGTACAGCAGGTAGGGTGGTGCCTTGTATACAGTTGACTCAGGTTTGATCCCCAATATGACCCCCTGAGCCCTGCCAGGAGTAATCTCTGAGCATTGCCAGGCGCAGCCCAAATACAGATCTACTGTATTCCAACCTTCACTATGATGAAGACGCTTTAGCCCAAAAGAGCAAGCGGGGGATGGGGGAGAGACCAACCTAGACAGACAAAAATCTCAAACTTCTTAGTGACACGACTCCAGACTGTTGTGCTCCCCCACCCCACCCCCCGTGAAACATTTCTGCCTGGCACTGCGCTTCCTTCGTGGGGTGTCAAAAATAACTCAGTGAGTCACAGCGACGCCTGTTCGCACAGATTCGATGAGGACTCAGGCGTGGAAAGTTCTGCGCTCACGGCCAAGCAAGGCTCCTGGAAGGCTGCGTCTCGGAGCGGGTGGCGCTCAGGGGTGCTTGGAGACACAGTTCTTGCTGCGAGCCACAGTCAAGATCCACGTTTGTAAAAGACGTCAGAACCAAAAGAGGGTGGTGGCCGCAGGGACGTCAGAATGACGTGGCATGTCTGTGTCTACAGAAAAGGGAAAAAGCCAGATCCCCAGGGTGAGGGCATGGAGGATCCCAGGCATTTGGGAGACAGAGACCATGGGAACAGGGGGCAGCAAATGTTTTCCACTCAAGGATTCCTCCTGGCTCTATGCTCAGAAATCGCCCCTGACAGGCTCAGGGCACAATATGGGATGCTGGGATTCGAACCACATTTCGTCCTGAATCAACTGCGTGCAAGAAAAATGCCCTGCTGCTGTGCTATCTCTCCGGCCTCATCCTTTATTTTTTGGCTTTTGGGTTACTTCAGCGATGCTTGAGGCCTACTCCTGGCTCCGTGCTCTTGACAGTGCTCGGGGGACTCTATAGGATGCCAGGGATAAAACCCAAGTTGGCTGTGTACCGGGCAGGTGCCCTCCCTGCTATCGTTCTGGCCCCCAATTATTTTCCTTTAAAGGGCCAGAGGGTGCACGCTGTCCATTTTGCAGACCATGGGACTATAGCTTCAGGCCCTTACTTAGGTAAGACGGGGCAGCTGAGATCCAGAAGAACTTTACTTACAAAACGGCACAACCAAATCTCCAGTCTCTCTGACTTGGCCAACAGAAACTGGCTTTTGTTCTGTTTTTTGGTTTTATTTTGGGTCACACCCGGCAGTGCTCAGGGGTTACTCCTGACTTCACGCTCAGAAATCGCTCCTCGCAGGGCCGTGAGGTGGCGCTAGAGGTAAGGTGTCTGCTTTGCAAGCGCTAGCCAAGGAAAGATCGAGATCGTGGTTCTATCCCCCGGCATCCCATATGGTCCCCCCAAGCCAGGGGCAATTTCTGAGCGCTTAGCCAGGAGAATGGGTGTGGCCCGAAAAACAAAAACAAAAACAAAAAAGAAATCACTCCTGGCAGGTTGGGGGACCATATGGGATGCCGGGATTCGAACCGATGGCCTTCTGCATAAAAGGCAAATGCCTTAGCTCCCCTCCATGCTTTTTGTTGTGTTTTTATGTTTATTTGGTTGGTTGGTTGGTTGATTGGTTTAGTGTTTTTTGTGGGAAGTTGAGGAAGTCCACTCAGTGGCACTGTGAGCTTACTCTTG
Organism: Suncus etruscus; assembly: GCF_024139225.1. Lineage (NCBI taxonomy): Eukaryota > Metazoa > Chordata > Mammalia > Eulipotyphla > Soricidae > Suncus > Suncus etruscus. The sequence continues at coordinate 11,207,514 of NC_064849.1, read as the reverse complement.
GGCTCTGTGCTCAGGAGTTACTCTTGGAGGTGCTGGGGGACCTACATGGTGCTGGGGACTGTACTGCAGATGGCCACCTACAAGGCCAGCATCTTCACCCCTATACTCTCCCACTTACTGACCCAGTAATCCCCTTTTTGGGGAAGGAAGGGGGAATAAATATTTGTAGAGTGTAGATTAGTACAAATCTCCAGAAATCAATGAACTCTGGTTGTCAAAACTGGCCAACGCTCAGGAAAGTCAATACCTTCTTTAGACGCCTCCGAAGGGCTGAGCCAGTTATAAAGAGGAAACAGAACTTTTTTTTATTAATTCTCCCTAAAATTGATTCTTTTTTCAAATAAATGTAGTAGAAGCTTTCTAATGACTGCTCTCACCAAAATCAATTTTCTTTTTTTTTTTTTTTTTTTTTTGGTTTTTACATGGGTCACACTAAGCAGCACTCAGGGGTTACTCCTGGTTCTATGCTCAGAAATCGCTCCTAGCAGGCTTGGGATGCCAGGATTCGAACCACTGTCCTTCTGCATGCAAGGCAAACACCTTACCTCCATGCTATCTCTCCAGTCCCCAAAATCAATTCTTTTATGTCTTTTGGGGGGGGGGGTTTTGGGGCCACACCCAGTGATGCTCAGGGGTTATTCCTGGCTATGAACTCAGAAATCGCTCCTGGCAGGGGCTGGAGAGAAAGATGGAGGTAGGGTGTGTGCCTTGCATGCAGAAGGACGGTGGTTCAAATTCTGACTCTGGCCCCTCAGGTCTGCTGGCCTGTTCAGTCCCACGAACCCTCCTCAGATGCCCAAGTCCAGGAAACTAAAGAAGGTTAAGGTGGGACCAGCTCTCAGGCTGTTCTCTGAAGTTACTCTGCTTTAGCTCGGATTCCCTGAAGTCGCCCTATGACTCCCCAAAACTGCCCTGTGCACCAGCCAGGAGTCACTGTAATTCAGGGGTATGGCCAAATCAGCAAGTTTTGGGGGAAAGGTAGAGTTTCTGAGTCTCTGTGGGAACTCCATCCTGAGAATGTTCTTCGAAAAACTGTCTGCAGCTGACGAGGTGGCGCTAGAGGCAAGGTGTCTGCCTTACAAGCGCTAGCCAAGGAAGGACCGCGGTTGGACCGTGGTTCGATCCCACGCGTCCCATATGGTCCCCCCAAGCCAGGGGCAATTACTGAGTGCTTAGCTAGGAGTAACCCCTGAGCATCAAACGGGTGTGGCCCGAAAAAAAAAAAAAAAAAAGTTCATTTAGGGGCCCAGAGAGATAGCACAGAAGCATTTGCCTTGCAAGCAGCCGATCCAGGACCAAAGGTGGTTGGTTCGAATCCTGGTGTCCCATATGGTCCCCCGTGCCTGCCAGGAGCTATTTCTGAGCAGACAGCTAGGAGTAACCCCTGAGCACTGCCGGGTGTGGCCCAAAAAAAAAAAAAAAAAAACTGTCTGCTTTGGTTTGGAGGCACAAACCTAGTAGTGCTGAGAGATTACTCTGGCTCTGCACTCAGAAATTACTCCTGAATAATTTCCGGGGACCACATGGTAAGCTGGGGATCAAACCTGGGTCAGCCTCGTGCAAAACAAATGCCCTCCCCACAGTGCTACCACTTGGGCCCCAGCTAATAAGGTTCTTAAGCACATGAACTAATGTTTCTGGAAGAATCTAGTTAAAAATACCCACAATGCTTAAGGGTCTAGAAATGGCTTTTGGGGGCTGGAGAGATAGCATGGAGGTAAGGCATTTGCCTTGCATGCAGAAGGTTGGTGGTTCGAATCCAGGCATCCCATATGGTCCTCTGAGCCTGCCAGGAGCAATTTCTGAGTGTAGAGCCAGGAATAACCCCTGAGCGCTGCTGGGTGTGACCCAAAAACCAAAAACCAAAAAAATAAAAAAATAAAAAAATAATAAAAATGGCTATTTCTTCCCCATTTCTTCTTTTTGTTTGTGTTTTTTTGGGGGGAATCATATCTGGCAGCACTAAGGGGTTACTCTTGACTCTGCACTCAGAAATCGCTCCTGGCAGGTTCGGGGGACCATATGGGATGCCGGAATCAAACCACTATCCGTCCTGGGTCGACTGCACGCAAGGCAAATGCCCTACCACTGTACTATCTCTCCTGCTCTCCTCCCCCCATTTCTTCTTATCTTTTTAAAACTACCTAGAGCAAGGATTTAACCAGAGCAGCTGGGATTCAGTCCTGAGGCCAGGCGCACTGGGGCCAGCTGGCTGCTCTGTTTCTGGGCTGTGTGGCTTCCCCAACTGTCGCTTCCAACTTGCCTTTTGCCCAGCCAGAAGCCAGCGCCGCAGAAGGGCCCCAGAATCCGGCAGGCCCCAATCCCTCATAGCCTCCTGAGTCAAATCAGATGCAGGTAGAACCCAGCCTATATGAGAGGGGCTGGGTCCTACCAGCACCACAGTGGGAGCAGAGGACAGAAGATGGGCTCGTGAATTGGGGGGGGGGGGGTGTTCTGAATCAGGCTTCAACCTCCAAAACTTCCCATCTCCACCTCAGTGCATCCTTGTCTCGCTGCCCCTCAGGAGAGCAGAGACCAAACAATGAGCATTGGGCCCTCTAGCCACTGGGCACCCCATTCACCACCAGCCCCCACGAAGCTGGGGTGGTCCCCTGGGTACACTTCTGTGCCAGGGAAGACACAGACATGCACAAATACACGCACACAAGCAGGTCTCACATCTGGAATCGGGCTTCACTCTTGAATCCCACCTATGTTTCTGTTTGCCTGCCTATAAAATGGGAGCAGTCACAGCACTCACCTGGCACCCACCACGTACCCAGCTGACAACCACCTGCATGGCAGCAAAGGCTGGTATATGGAATTTAGCTCATGTCCACTAGGACTGTTCCTACAAGTGGCTCTTGAGCTCCTCAGACCCATTACATGACCATGCCTCCCCTCCCCAACCCCCTCAGCAGGAACCTGGGCTCTGTTCTAGAGCCTCCGGGCATGCCAAAATCCAGCCAGGGCTGACGGTCTCAGTAGGGGAGACCAGCCTCCTCGCACAGGTGAGTTTGAGCCACAGCACAAAAACAAGTAACAAAGAAGTCTTTGGATATGGAGAGCTCAGTGGGCTAATGTGCAGGCAACCGGGTTTGGGGCCGGAGCAAGAGCACAGCAGTAGGGAGTTTGACTTGCATGCAGCCAACACAGGATGGACCCTGGTTCAATTTCCAGCATCCCATAGGGTCCCCTGAGCCTGCCAGGAGCAATTTCTGAGCGAAAAGCCAGGAGTAGCCCCTGATTGCTGCTGGGTGTAATCCAAAAACTAAAATAAATAAATAAATAAATAAATAAATAAATAAACAAATAAATAAATAAATAAAAGTTTTGAGTCTTGGCACTGCATGAACCCAGGAACACTGCCAAGAGACCCCCAAGTTAAACTGCGAGCACCAGTTAAGTACAGCCCCAAAACAAAAATGAAACAAGCCAGTTTCTCACTCCCACAGCTTACCTGTGTCTATAGAGGTATTTCCTCCAATTTTCATAGAAATTTAGTGCTATGAAATTTAGTGCTTGTAGTTGGCAATTCTGAGAATCGAACCTAGGGCTTCACACATGCAAAAGCACATCTGAATCACCCCCGGGCCCTAAGAAAGAAGTTTTGGTTTGAGGAACACCTTGCAAGGCTCAGGGCTCACTCCTGGCTCTGTGCTCAGGACTCACTCCTAGCAGGGCTCAAGAGAATCATATAGGATGCTGGGGGGTGGAATCTGGGTCAGCTTCATGTAAGGCATCATTGCAGTATTATCTTTCTGACCTGAATTCCTTTATTCCCAATAAAGCCATTTTATTTAGGAAGTCTAAATAGAGGGAGAAAGGGCAATGGGGTAAAGAGAGACGCAAGCTTCTGGGGTGGGAAGCAGGACTGTGAAATAAAAGGCAGGCCGCAGGAGCACAGAGTTGGGCAGTGGGTGGAAGTGGAGATCACTGAGGGCTCCCAAGCTGTGGGTCTGACTGCAGCAGAAGATTCTAGAAGGGTGAAGAGAAGCTTCACAGGCCTTTTCCAGGGCAAGGTCTATAGGAGACCATTCTGCCAAGGCACAAGGAGAAGGTGAAGGCGCTTATCAGGGAAACACCTGTCCAGCTCCCTCTCTCTGGACAAGATGCCTGTTTTCCCACTGGGTCCTAGAAGCATAAAAAGCAGAAACTAAACCACTTTGATATGACCCCTTAGATACTAAGGAAGCTTCAGTCCCTCCAGCACCACAAAGTGACCTCAGGGCCTTCACAAAAGAAAAGCTGCCCTTAGATGTTTAATGCAGAGCAGCCCTCAAGTAGACAAGACATTGGACTAACCAGGTCACTTGAGGCCTCGAGCCTGATGGGCAGCACTGTGAAACCACACAAATCCCAGGGGACACCCCCCCCCCAGAACAATCAGACCTGGCACCCGAAGGGTGGAAACACCCAGAGCTTTGGGAGCCTTTGGATCAAGCCCATGGCACTAGAGATAAGGTGTCTGTCTTGCCTGTGCTAGCCTAGGACAGACTGCGGTTCGATCCCCCAGCGTCCCATATGGTGCCCCAATCCAGGAGCGATTTATGAGCACATAGCCAGGAGTAACACCTGAGTGTCACCGGATGTGGCCCAAAAAAGCCCCCTCCCCAAAAAAAAGGAAACGAATAGATGTCAGAGCAATTGCAGTGTGGGGAGGACTGAGGTTCGATTCCAGCATCCCATATGGTCCCCCAAGCCTGTCAGAAGTGATTCCTGAATGCAGAGCCAGGAGTAACCCCTGAGTACCACCAGGTGTGGCCTAAAAACGAAAAAGAAGGAAATGAACATAAATCGAACACAAACCACAACTAAATAGTTGGGGTTTGCAGGCAATCACTTCTTGAAATGATTCCCGGGGGTGAAGGGGGGGAGGAATGGTGGGAATGTGAGAAGAATTAAGCTGAGCAAATATACTCAGGTCCCTTCCAGGGGGCTCCAGAGACACAAGTCCCCCCTCCATCATACACCTGTAAAATCACTTTTTATTTTTTTTTTATCCCCATTTCTGAGTTAATTAACACAGGTACCCTTAATTAGTCAACCCTGACCCTCAGTTGATTTATGTTAAATTCTGGTTAATAAAAATGGCAGGGCAAGTAGCAGAGAGTGAGAGTCTTGGCTAGCTCAGTAAGATCGAAGAGGCTGCTCAACATCCCCTGGCCAAAACGCACTTTTTCCTTTGACTCTGTCTGGTTTCTTAAGTGCTGCTCCTTGCTGCCGACCCATCCATTGCAGGGTTGGCAGGTACACAAACAAGAATACTGTGAGCTGCAGGGGGTTAGAAGCAAGCTGCAGGTGGCAGCAGTCAACTCCTGGGAAACCAGACAATCAGCGAGCCCCAGAATTACACACACACACACACACACACACACACACACACACACACACACCCTGCACCAGAGACCAGCAGCTAGACCCTCACCCAAAGAGCACCTCTTCCCCCAAGGAAGCCCAGAACAACAACACACTAACAGGTAACTTGGGATGGTGGTTGGGGGAGATGCTTTAGTGTGCTCCATCTCATTTCCACCCAGCTCACCCTCCACAAAGCCAAAGTAGGGATCACTGACCCAGTACCCACCGTCCCTCTTCCCTCAGTGCCCATTAAGGGCCACTTCTTCCAAGTCTGCCTATAATGCGGGAGGGGGGCGAGGTATGAAGAGCCTTAAAGGGGGCTGGTGAAGTGGCGATAGAGGTAAGGTGTCTGCCTTACAAGCACTAACCAAGGAAGGACCACGGTTCGATCCCCCGGCGTCCAATATGGTCCCCCCAAAGCCAGGGGCAATTTCTGAGCACTTAGCCAGGAGTAACCCCTGAACATCAAATGGGCGTGGCCGAAAAAACAAAAAAAAATAGACAAAAAATTAAAAAAATACTTCCCTTTTAGGGGCCGGGCGGTGGCGCTAAAGGTAAGATGCCTGCCTTGCCTGCGCTAGCCTTGGACGGACCACGGTTCGATCCCCCGGTGTCCCATATGGTCCCCCAAGCCAGGAGCAACTTCTGAGCACATAGCCAGGAGTAACCCCTGAGCGTTACCGGGTGTGGCCCAAAAAAAAAGAGCCTTAAAGAAAACTGATTTGGGAAGTGGATGGGAAAATGACAAAACACCCAATCTCCTCCCTGGCCTACTTCTAAGGCAGATATGATGATTGGAGCTCCTACGACCCCACAGGCACCTTGAGGCAAAATTATGACATGGGAAGGACATATCCATCCTGATAGCTGAAAGACAAAGAACAGACCAAGATCCACACACACATCGGGAAAAGCCTTCAGCGGAGCACCAGGCCAGATTCCAGCCGGGCCAGCCTGGAGAAAACTCTTGGGCAAGCCCCATCAGTTGGGCTTCCTTTCTAAAGGCGCCAAACTTGCCATCCCTAAATCACTGTCCCAAATAAACACACACACTCAGCAATACAGCCTCTTGGGATTGCCTCTAGGAACTACCACCGCCAACAGAACCCCCAAACCTGCCCTGCATCCCTATCAGAAATAGCCACTGACTCCTGCACCCTTGAAAAACAGCCACTAGGCAACCATGGGTCTGCCCCCTCTCCATGCTAGATCTAGGCACTCATTTCTGGGGTCCATGTCCATCCGTTCTATTGATGCCTTTGGAGGCCACATCCTTCCCTGTCCTGTTCCTGGTGTGTATGACCGAGTCCCCACCTACACCCCCACCCAGACAATCTCCAGGGCTAGTTCTTTTTTTGGAGAGATGGATCACTCCTAGTGGCTCTCAGGGGTTACTTCTGGCTCTGTGCTCAAAAATCGCTCCTGGCAGGTTCAGGGGACCATATGAGATGTTGGGAATCGAACCAGGGTCCATCCTGGACTGGTTCAAGCAAGGCAAACACCCTACAGCTGTGCTATCACTCCAACTCCTCCAGGGCTAGTTTAAGTGATGCCTGGTCCCCTGAGCTGAGCACTCCCCCCTTCATCTGGGAATATCTGTGGGTGTTGTCGGCAACACCATAACCACCCCCATATGATGCCCCTCATGAACCCATGAATCTAAACTGAACCATTTCCAGTGAGTGCATTGGCCGCTGGGAACTTTTCTTCCTGACCTCTGCCAGGAAAATTCTCACTGTGAAACCTCAGCGCTTTGGCCCCCATCCCCAGAGTATCCTCAGGACAGGACCTGCATGCTGAGCACTTAGCAAGGAGTAGGGACCGACCTGTATAGTAAAAGGAAAGAAACTCATCAGATAAAGCACTGTTACCTGGGGTAACAGGCTACTGAGTTTTTTAAGTGGCAGAACTTGGCAATTATCATTGTCAAGAGGATCCTGGTCCCAGGACAGGGACAAGTGCCCTGCTAACCCGCTTCCACCTTCAGCCTGGACTCCCAGATACAGCACTAACCCACAATGATGCCCTAGCACTGTCCAAGGTCACCCCCCCAACCCCAAAACACCCATCACTGGCTAAAGGCAGCAGTGACACCTGGTAGCCGTGCTGGGCCATGTGCAGCTTGGCCAGAACCAGAGTTTGAATCCAACATGCCACTGGCCTCCCCACTCCCCTCCACCTCCTCCCTCATGGCCTGTGGCTCCTTCCTAAATGGAAGGGCCCTTCATGGTGTCCCACAAGTTGTGGCACAGTCCCAGCCCGGCAAGTCTCAAAACCCCAGAAACAGAACCTGTGACTGGATACAAACAGGCACAATCACCACAAACCAACGGGCAAGGCCCCCAATGCCCACCATAGCACCAGCACTGTTAGCAGAAAGAGGGTGTTTCCAGCTACTAAATTTTCCAGAATGCAGACCTGCACTGTGGTCCCACGGTTCATGCAAGATCTGGCCACCTGGTAAAAGGGTTCAGTACACAGAGCTGAGCATGGGTGAAGGTGACACAAAGACCATTCCTGTCCCCCACAGACCCATATATTACCCCTCACCTTCAGCTGTCTGACCTTCCCTTTTCAGCATCTGAACGGCACCCACGTACTTCTTCAGCTGGACTTTGAGCACCTCGTTTTCTCTGCAAAAACAAGAACATTTTTGGTTAGTGTGCTTTAATTGGCAACAGCCCAAGAAGGGCAGAGTCTGGGTACAGAAAAGCATTAGGTGTCTCTTACAGATGTTCACATCAGGAGCCAGAGTGATGACACAGGAGGGAGACACTTGCCTTGCACTCAGCTGACCTGGGTTCAATCCCCAACATCCCATATGCCCATATGGTCCCCCAAGCCTGCCAGGAGTGATTCCTAAGTGCAAAGCCAGGAGTAACCCCCAAGTATGACCAGTTATGGCCAAAATTAAATTAAATTAAAATAAAATAAAAATTCCAGGAGCCAGAACAACAACAACAAATAGTACAAGAAGGTGCTTGACTTGCACACGGCTAACTTGGGTTGATCCCCAGCACCTCATATGGTTCCCTGAACCATGCCAAGAGTCAGCCCTGAGCACTGGTACTAGCCTTCCCTCCACCACCACCCCCGGAAAAAAAAAAGTGAAACCACCACCAAAGGGTCAGGGTTTGAGAGGTTCAAAATGGTCCAGATGCCAATAATCAAAGACAATCAAAGACCTACAGATTTCACAAGCCCCAATCAAAGTTTGGTTTCTCCCCACCCCACTTCCGGCCCCCAGTGACATGTAGAAGGACCGATTCTAAAATGCAAGAGGAAAAGGGAAAGAAACTGTAATGCCAAAAACAGTTCTGAAAAAGAGGCACAAATTTAGAAGACGTATGCGATCCAATTTTAGGGCTTCATATCAGGCGGCAGCAATCAGGGAACGTAGCACAGGCAAAAAGATAAACCCGGAGCAAGACAGCAGAACAAGAGGCCAGAAATAAACTCACCGAGGCAGCCAAGAAATGCCTGACAAAGGTTCAGCTGCAGTTGGGAGTGAGGTGGTCCACCCCACACAGACCTGTGAGCAAACTGGTCACTCACAAGAAAGGAAAACCTGCTGCTAACGCCCACACCCTATAAAAAACCTATTTGGGGGCTGGAGTCATAGCACAGGGCATTTGCCTTGCATGCAGCCGACCTGCGATGGACCCAGGTTCAGTCCCCAACATCCCATATGGTCCCCGAGCCTGCCAGGAGTGAATTCTAAGCACAGGTCCAGGAGTAACCCCTGAGCACCGCCAGGTGTGGCGCAAAAACAAAAACAAACAAACAAGAAAGAACCTATTGCAACAGATCCAGATCCACGTAAAACAGAAAAACTTCTAAGAACTTTTTTTTTTGGGCCACAGCCAGCAGAGCTCAAGGATCACTCTGACAGTGCTCAGGGGAACTATGGGATGCCGGAGATCAAACCCCGTTTGGCCACAAGCAAGGCAAGCACCCTCCCTGCTGTGCTATCGCTCTGGCCCATTGAGAATATCTTTATGCCTTTGTGGGGTTGGGAGTTTACTTAGATATGACCAGAAGCTTTTTCTATAATGGGAAAAAGGAATGAATTTGTTTAATGAGAAGCATTTGTCAAGAGAATGAATAGACAAGTTTCCAATTGAGAGAAAATGTTTATGAATCATGTAGATGCTGAAGGATTTGTATCCAAGATACAGACAGACAGAATGGTCAAAAATTAACATAAAAAAATACTTCAATTGGGGCTGGAGAGATAGCATGGAGGTAGAGCATTTGCCTTGCATGCAGAAGGATAGTGGTTCAAATCCCGGCATCCCATATAGTCCCCCGAGCCTGCCAGGAGCCATTTCTGAGCATGGAGCCAGGAGTGATCCCGGAGCACTGTCGGGTGTGATCCAAAAAAAAAAACAAACAAACTTCAATTCGGGGTAAGAGAAATAGCACAGCGGTAGGGCGTTTGCCTTGCACTCAGCAATCCAGTATAAACAGTAATTCAAATCCTGGCAAACCATATGGTCCCCTAAGCCTACCAGGAGTGATTTCTGAGTGCAGAGCATCACAGGTGTGACCAAAAAAAAAAAATCTCTTCAATTCAAAAAAATGGGTTTGGGGAGTGAGGGAGCAGCCAGAGTGACAGGACAGCTGGGAGGGCACTGCCATGCACAAAGCCAGCTTGGGTATGATCCCCCGCATCCCACATGCTTACCAGAGCCCACCAGGAAAGACCCATGAGCGCAGAGTCAGGAGTAAACTCTGAGCAAGGCCAGGTATGGTTCAAAATCTAATAGAAAAATGAAATGGGGGGGAGAATGTTTGCTGGGACAATGCATCAAAGATAGAGTGGATGGGGCCGGGTGGTGGCGCTGGAGGTAAGGTGCCTGCCTTGCCTGTGCTAGCCTAGGACGGACCGTGGTTCGATCCCCCGGCGTCCCATATGGTCCCCCAAGAAGCCAGGAGCAACTTCTGAGCGCATAGCCAGGAGTAACCCCTGAGCATCACAGGGTGTGGCCCAAAAACCAAAAAAAAAAAAAAAAAAAAAAGATAGAGTGGATAATAAGCACATGAAAAGAGGCTGAACATGTCAAAGCAATATCACAGCAGGTAGTTTTTTCCTTGCATGTGGCTGACCCAAGTTTGATCCCTGGCACTCCCATATGGTCCCCCAAGCATCACTAGGAGTGATTCCTGAGTGCAGAGCCAAGAGTCAGCACTGGTCCGAACTATGCAGTCAGCACTAAACACCACCAGGTGCAACCCTTAAACAATTATATCAAAAGACACTTGAACAGCATCACTCATTAGGGGGACACAAATTAAAACCCCAAGAGAAACTCTCATAAACCTCCCACATTGGATAAAAAAAGGCTTTTCATAACATTCCTAGTGAGGAATGATTCAATGCTGGGGAGAAGGTGGAACAGAAAAAAAAAAAAAAAACATTCCTATGTTATTGATAGGAACCCCCAAAATCCGCCCCCTGGGAAACACCAGCAGCATAGGGAGGGTAAAGACGGGACCATGGACAACACGGGACAACCCTGTGAAGCTAAAGACAGGAGTCCTGTTGGGACTGTCCCAGCTCAACCACTAGCCTGAAGCAGGCAGAGATCCCCATGCCCAGGATGGGGTGAGAACTGGGGGGTTTGGGGAGCTTAAACAGCTGCTGCATGTGACAAGCCCTGGCAAGAGATGAGCATGAGATGCCAGGATGACTCAGGAACTTTGACAGAGAATTCACCCATTTCCTTTCCCACTGAGGAAACCAATAGGGGGCCACAATATGTTCCAAATGACTGCACCAACTCAAAGTTGTGAAGGACTTTGACACTGTAGTATCTCACGGTGATTCATTAGAAAATTTATTTAAAAAACTGAGTATTGGGGTAGGGCCCAGAGAGATAGCATGGAGGTAAGGTGTTTGCCTCACATGCAGAAGGTCGGTGGTTTGAATCCCAGCATCCCATATGGTTCCCCGAGCCTGCCAGGAGCGATTTCTGAGCATAGAGCCAGGAGGAACCCCTGCGCGCTGCCGGGTGTGACCCAAAAACCAAAAAAAAAAAAAAAAATTGAGTATGAAAAAAATATAAAAAAAAAATTAGAAGTGACTGCCAACTCAATCATGAACAACTTTATCATTGTGTATCTCACAGTAACTACTCAATTAAAGAATTTATTTTAGGGCCCGGAGAGATAGCACAGCGGCGTTTGCCTTGCAAGTGGCCGATCCAGGACCAAAGGTGGTTGGTTCGAATCCCGGTGTCCCATATGGTCCCCCATGCCTGCCAGGAGCTATTTCTGAGCAGACAGCCAGGAGTAACCCCTGAGCACTGCCGGGTGTGGCCCAAAAACCAAAAAAAAAAAAAAAATTTATTTTAGGGGCCAGGAAGGTGGCACTAGAGGTAAGGTGTCTGTCTGCCTTACAAGCGCTAGCATAGGACAAACCTCGGTTCGATCCCCCGGCATCCCATATGGTCCCCCAAGCCAGGGGCGATTTCTGAGTGCATAGCCAGGAGTAACCCCTGAGCGTCAAATGGGTGTGGCCCAAAAAACAACCAAAAAAAAAAAAAAAAAAAGAATTTATTTTAAAATATATGTGCCTTGCATGAGCTAGACCTGGGTTCAATACTCCGGAGCCCATGTGGTCCCTGAGCCTGCCAGGAGTGATTCCTGAAAGCAGAGCCTGGAGTAACCCCTGAGCACCGCCGATGTGGCCCCCAAAGCTAAATAAATAATGAGATAACAATTATAAATAATATAAAATAAAAATACGAACGACTGCACAGCAGGCATTCTTTGGGGGGTGACTTGTACAATGTGTGAATTGGGTCTGAAAACAAGAACAAGGAGCAGCTGCTGTACATACAGGGCTGGTGGGAAACTGAGACCAAACACCAGACTGCTACACCGAGCCCCAGCTGAGGCCAGCAGGGGATAGTCACAGTGGATTTGGGAGCAGTGCTCAGGGCTGACTTGGATGAGCCCATAAGCTCTTCCAGAGACTCACGAACAAGGCAAGAACAGGTTCACTGGGCCTAGCCCAGGACTTGCAAGAGGGAACCCTGGGTTTCAGCCTCAGCAGATGTGGCCCAAAATTCCACACCAGATGTGGCCCAAAAGCCCCAAAACCGAGGCTAGAGCAATAGCAGTGGTAGGACATTTGCCTTGCATGTGGTCAACAACACGGGACAGACCCAAGTTCAATCCCCAGCATCCCATATGGTCCCCCGAGTCTGCCAGGAATGATTTCTGAGCTCAGAGCCAGGAGTAACCTCTGAGCACTGCTAGTGTAAACCAAAATTTAAAAAAAAAACTCAACGAAGAAACCCAAGAGGTTAAGATGGGCCCTGGGTTCTCCCTGGCTCCAGGCTTGGTTCCCCCTCAGTCCACAAACTGCCACCTTCATGGGAGCTGCCTCAGAATTCACACCCCCATGGGGGGCTCATGCTGGACAGTGGACACTCCTCCCTACCCCGACCTCATCTGATCTCCATGAGTTACCTCCTTAAAAGCCCTATTTCCTGCTATGGGGGCCATGACAAGTCCCTCACCCTGAACAGGAACTTTGTATTTTGGGGGGTTTATCCCAGTGAATTACGACATAGCCCAGCACAGATTAGCGACAGCTTAGCCCATCCTTGAATAGCACCCCTAAAAATAGCATAATCCCCAAAGAACTATGCCCGAGCCAAGCGCTCTTTAGAAGTTACTTGAGCGGTAAACGAAAAGAATTAAGGGTTTTAGTTTTTTTCCCTAGGACTCAAGGAGACAGGACACTTGGGCTATTTTACTAACCCTTATCCCATGAGGACCCAAAAACTTGAGATTCTTTTTTAAAATATATTTGCCACTTAGAAAATCATTCTCCAGCACCACCATCACCTCGCAGACCAAAGCGGAAAAACCTTGAGTCCAGAGAGACAGCACAGTGGTGGGGCATTTGCCTTGCATTCGACAGACCTGGGAGGGACCCAGTTCGATTCCCAGCATCCCATGTGGGGCTCCCAGCATGCCAGGCGCAATTTCTGAGTGCAGAGCCAGAAGTAACCCCTGAGCGCCACTGGGTGTGGCTTGGAAACCAATCAATCAATAACTAAAGTTTTTTTTTAAAGGAGGAAAGGGCCGGAGAGATAGCATGGAGGTAAGGTGTTCACTTGCATGCAAAAGGATGGTGGTTCGAATCCCGGCATCCCATATGGTCCCCCAACCCTGTCAGGAGCGATTTCTGAGAGTAGAGTCAGGAGTAACCCCTGAGCACTGCCGGATATGACCCCAAAAAAAAAAAAAAAAAGAGGAGGAAAAACCTCTCCAGAAGGGGACACTGCTTTCAGAGTAGGGAGAGAACCTCGTGGCATTCAGACTTAGCGCAGGTCCCCATTAAATGTGCAGCCCCCTAATCTCTGCATTATATTTACACCTTATAAGGCACCCACAAAGTTATTGAGGGGAGAACAAATTTGTGCTTGGGCTTTTAAATGAGCTTCCAGAAATCTCTCCAGGCAGACTACACTCAGGAAGGGGCTCCCGGGCTCCCGAGAAAGAAAGAACTTCTCTAGGGGGCCAGAGCAGGGAAAGTTCCCCTCGTTGGGTGCCCCCCACAGAGATCAGAAAGCCCCTAGCAACTGGCAGAGAGGGTTCAGGGTTCAGGCCCCACCAGGGCCCTTCATTCCCCACTCAAATACATGCACACTCTGGTCTGCAGCCAGGACCATGGGATGGCTGCCAAGCACACCCCAAAATCCACACACACATCCCTGCTTCCAGAATCTTCTTAGGAGGAACCTGAGGAAAGCAAACGTCCATTGATTTGTATGTCTAAGTCTGTAAAGGTAAAAAGGGGCCTCAGATCTTCTTGGGTTTTGTGGGGGGTGGCCACACCCGGTGACACTCAGGGGTTACTTCTGGCTATGCACTCAAAATTCGCCCCTGATTTGGGGGACCATATGGGACATTGGGGATCAATCCGCAGTCTGTCCTGAGTCAGCTGTGCACAAGGCAAACGCCCTACCACTACGCCACTGCTCCAGCCCCAGATCTCATTGTTTTTGATGCTTTAAACTAAAGTCCTAAGACTCCTCTGGGCAGTTTCACCTTCCCAGGGAGGAAGAGGAGGAGGAGGAAGAAGAAAAAGAGGAGGAGAAGGAAATTATCTTCATAATTCATGCTCTAAACAAGCAGTGAGCAGTGGGCAGAACTGGGCCCTGAAGACAAGCTGCCTTCCATTGGCTTCAGACAAAGCCTCACCAATTTGTCTTCCTGTCACCGGGTTTGCCTCCAGGAAACTTTCTGGAAAAGCTACAATTTTCAAAGTTCACCTGTGGGCCAGAGAGATGCACAGACAGACGGGTGAAGCAGGCTCAGGCATTCCACCCTGTGTGGCTGATTATCTTTCATTATTTACTTATTCTTGTTTGTTTGGGGGCCACACCTGGTGGTGCTAAGGCCTTCCTCCTGGCTCTACACTCAGGGATTACTTCTGGAGGTCTCAGGCCGAGGATTGAAACCGGGTCAGCCCCCTGCAAGGCAGGCACCCTCCCAGCTGTGCCTGTTTATTTATTTATGGGCCTCACAAGTACTGCCAGGGGACCCTGTGTTGTCGAGGAGCTAACCCAGCTCACCAGAGCCACACTGAATGAGTCCTTTTTAATTGTCTCTTTAGGTCCAGTCCCAAGTCTGCCCACCGGCCCCCCTGCTGGAAACAGCCCCTTTCTGCCAAGGGACCAGGAGCTGAGGGGGGCCTGTCTCTCAGGTCCGCACCTCCTTCAACCGCTGAATACACCTTCCAGAATGAGCAAGAGACGCTGCAAAGTGCCCATGTCACCAGAAGTGACAGTCACGTTCTCTCCCGGCCTGCTCCCTGCGGGCTGTGACATCAACCGTGCTGTGGGCCCCTCCTGCAGCCTCTATTTCAGACCCAGGCTATAGGGTCAGGACTAGGAAATTGCTGCCCAGTGAGCCAGCTGGAAAGGCAAAGGTGAGAGGGGAGCTGGGCTCACAAGAGAGAGCAAATGTCCAAGATGGGACTGCCCTGTGTCACAGAGGCAGCTCAGCAGGGGGGAGGAAAGGAAGGAAGGAAGGAAGGAAGGAAGGAAGGAAGGAAGGAAGGAAGGAAGGAAGGAAGGAAGGAAGGAAGGAAGGAAGGAAGGAAGGAAGGAAGGAAGGAAGGAAGGAAAAGGCAGCTCAGCAGGGGGGAGGAAAGGAAGGAAGGAAGGAAGGAAGGAAGGAAGGAAGGAAGGAAGGAAGGAAGGAAGGAAGGAAGGAAGGAAGGAAGGAAGGAAGGAAGGAAGGAAGAAAAAGGCAGCTCAGCGGGGGGGAGGAAAGGAAGGAAGGAAGGAAGGAAGGAAGGAAGGAAGGAAGGAAGGAAGGAAGGAAGGAAGGAAGGAAGGAAGGAAGGAAGGAAGGAAGGAAGGAAAAGGCAGCTCAGCAGGGGGGAGGAAAGGAAGGAAGGAAGGAAGGAAGGAAGGAAGGAAGGAAGGAAGGAAGGAAGGAAGGAAGGAAGGAAGGAAGGAAGGAAGGAAGGAAGGAAGGAAAAGGCAGCTCAGCAGGGGGGAGGAAAGGAAGGAAGGAAGGAAGGAAGGAAGGAAGGAAGGAAGGAAGGAAGGAAGGAAGGAAGGAAGGAAGGAAGGAAGGAAAAGGCAGCTCAGCGGGGGGGAGGAAAGGAAGGAAGGAAGGAAGGAAGAGGGAGGGAGGGAAATCACTCGCTTTAGCCCTTTCCCTAAAAAAAGGAAGGGAGGAAGGGAGGAAGGAAGGAAGGAAGGAAGGAAGGAAGGAAGGAAGGAAGGAAGGAAGGAAGGAAGGAAGGAAGGAAGGAAGGAAGGAAGGAAGGAAGGAAGGAAGGGAGGAAGGAAGGGAGGAAGGAAGGAAGGGAAATCACTTGCTTTAGCCCTTTCCTTACAGTACAGCCCAAGCTAGCAGGGACACCCAGACCCCTCCTACTCTCCTGAACCCCCTCCCCGAGGCTGCCAAACACACACACACACACACACACACACAATTCACTGCAGCCCGTGTCTGACCAGGCACCGAGCACAGGTGGCAGCTAAACAGCGAGACAGGCACTCTGTTTCCTGGAGCCTGACCAGGTCCCCTCCACCCAACAAGCCTAGGACCCTCGGAGTTGAGCCACTCCTTCTGATACTCAGTATTCCACCAGTCTAACCTGAGACCCTTTCCCATCTTGACCCATGCGGCTGCAGAGATGTTCTCTGAAGGGTGACTCCGAATCCTGAGAAATTTACATTTTGGTGGTGTGGGGGGAGGGTTGTTTGTTTGGGGCCACACCTGGCAGTGCTCAGGGGTTACTCCTGGCTCTGAGCTCAGGAATCATTCCTGGCATGCTTGGGATAGGGATGCTAGAGATCGAACCCAGGTCAGCCATGTGCAAGGCAAATGCCCTCCCCGCTGTGCTACTGCTCCAGCCCCAGGACTTAAGGTCTTATTCCCACTGCAAATTTAAAACCAAGTGCAGATTCTATCCCCGCCCGTGCCCTTACCTTGCCAATGCTTGGACCTTGGTGGCATGCCGCTCCTCCTGCTCCGCCAGCTTCCGCTTCAGCGTGTCCACTTCCTGCCGCAGTGACGCCGAGTGCTCCATCTCACCGTCCAGCAGGCTTCGCAGGGACCTGGGAAATGGGGACCCACTCAGCCCCGAGCTCTCCCTCACAGCAGGCCTGGAACCCTCTTGCACCACAAGGCCTGTGTGGAGCAGAGCCTGGGCTTGCCCTGTCTGAGATCGGAGGACCGAGCTCCTCTGCACCAGAGCTGAGACCCCAAGACCCCTCTCACGGGGAAAAGGGGTGTGACCAGGAAACATGGGACGCAGAGCCGAAGGCAGGACTCAGCCACATCCCCACACTAGTCTCACAGGAAGCCAGAGAAGCTTGTCATCGTTAATGTGCCTGCAGGCCTGGTCTGAGAGGCATGAGCCTTCCCAAGTGTGTCTGTCCCCCAGAAAGGACCACATGGACCCCAGAGCTGCACTCCAGACTTGGGTCTGCAGAGACTTCGCCTGCAGGACACCACACAGCTAGTTTCGAAGACAGGGGCCCCATAAGACCGGAAGGTACCGCAGACAATGGTCCCCTCCACCGCTCCCCACCCCTAAGGCCTGGGGGCCTCTGGGGTCAGGAGAGGTCACTGGGTGCTGGGCCCCTGACACATGATGGGGGGGCCTCTCTCCAGGAAGGGAATCCACAGAGACTTATTGTACATGGTGAGAACAAGCCTGGGCCTCTCACAGGCACTGTTTTGGCAGTGAGTGATTGTGTGTATGTGTGTGTGTGTGTGTGTGTGAGAGAGAGAGAGAGATGGTGTATATATGTGTCTACATGTGTGTCTGTCTGCCCAGGTTGTTGGTGCCATGGGAGATCCCATGGGACTCCCCTTCCCTCCATGCCACTACCCTGCGTACCTGTTTTCTTCCTCCAGTTCGTCCTTCCGGCTCATCATGGCCACAGTCGCCTGCCGCAGCTCACCTAGGAAAGAGACACAGTGGGGCTGCAGCAGGGCCCCGTGTCCCTTTCAGGAGTCCCCTAAGGGGAAGAGCAGGGTACTGGGTCCTGGGACACAACCCTCCTGCTGGGTGCCCCCTCATGCTGCACCCCAGGCTCAGCTAAACCCCGACCCACCCGACCCACACACGGGCACAGACACTCAAGCCTGGCACTGACTTCCAGGCCCAGGGCAGAGGCGGCTGTAAGGTTGTTGAGTCCACAAGGGGCCCTGCGGGGTGGGGAGTCCCCACTCTCCTGCCCAGTATCACCACCCACCACCCTTGTACACAGGGACTGTCCCACACTCCCCAACACCCGGTCATGGCCCAAACCTGTGAATCCCCTGGACAGTCCAGAGGGTTGAGTGCGATGTCTCCCCTCAGCCGCCCAAATGCCCACTGATCACATGCCAGGCTGGAGAGGTGGTTCATGTGCCCCAGGCTCAGTCTCCCTCCTGTCTCCATCTCCCCTATCTCATCTCCCCTTGCACTGTACCTGTCTCTCATCTCACAGGGAGCCACACGCCTGCAGGGATTTGCCGGGGCAGCAGAGAGCCCTGACTCTGTCCTTGGTCCTGAACCAAATCCTGCCAGCTTTCCCAGCCTCAATATGTCCCCTAGAAAGGCACCCAGGATGGGACAAAGCAGCCAAGGGGGCACAGGCAGGACTCAGCTCCCCGGGAGACCTTCAGGTGCGACAAGGTCATGGGGTTGGTGGAGAGACATCACCACCTGCCCAGAAGTGGGGCCCTGAGTCTGGCCACAGAGTTAGAGCAAGGCAAGGGGGAGACCAAGTAGAATGTAAGTTCCCCCTAACCCAGGAGAGCCCATAGACCTTCTCCATGTGGACAGACCTGAGCACCCCAATCCCCCTTGGCTGCTCCATAGACCAGGACAGGAGGAGGATGTGGGGAGCAAGCCCGGGGGGGGGGGGTGTGGAATGTGCAGAGGCAGGGAAGGAGTCGTAAAGGGGTCAGGCCAGCGGAGTTGGGAGCCAATGCTCCCACTGCACACTGTACCCCTGCATTGGAGGAACCCCAGGGCAATGAGGAGGGCAGTAAGGCTCGCTGTGCCGGGAAGAAACAGGCAGGAAGACGGGGAAGTGTGTGAAACAGACTCAAGACTAAAGGTGCCTCTCCCCCAATGGGCGCCCTCTCAGCAGGAGGGTCGGCTGAGGTACCCGAGGGAATAAGAAGGGAGTGCTCCCCGCCACCATCAAACCAAGGCTTCAGCTTTCATCACTTGAGCTGAGGGCTAGAGAAAGGGCCCTGGTGCCCCCTGGTGGCATCAAGCTGCAGGTCCTTCCAGCCGCAAGGAAGGGGGAGCCCCAGACAGACTGCAGATTCCAGACACAGAAGTGAGGTTCAGAGCAGCTGGGTCTTGTGGGGGGCACTCGGGGAGGAAGCACTAGCCAGACCCCAGTTCCTGGAAACACAGTCATCTCCCGGGGCCAGGGCTGAGGGTGGGCATCTCAGGGCCAATAGCATAGAAGGTTCTAGAAGACTCTTCACAGCGTCTTCTGGGGCACACAGGACTCCCAATTCATGTCCAGAGCACCCCATCTTGGTCCCCTCAGGCTCCTCCCCTCATCAGATAAGATTGGGTGCTCACGAAAAGGGGTTTTCCTGGAAGGCACCACCATCTGACTTCCACACTCAGATCCACCAGGGTGCCTGCCTCTTTGGAGCTTGGCCAGGCTCACCCCACCCTGGGCAGCCTGCTCACTCTTCTCCAAGTGTTCCTGAGTGTCCCCTGCTTCTCAGGTGGGGATGAAAAGGGAAAAGGCCCAAGCTGAGAGGGAGCCCCCCAACAGGAACTGAAGCTGGAGCCAGGACCAATGTGGGTGACAGAGGATCAGGTAGATCAGCTCAGGGCCCAGGACAGAGTGGACCCAGGAAGGGCCTATCCTGTTGGAGGGGCCATGGGAGACACTCCCACACTCTTCCCCAAACTCCCACACACTGCCTGTGAACAGGGCCCAGATCTCCCTGTAGTTTTTGTTGCCTGAGGTGCTCAGGCACCCAGAGCCCCTCCCAGAGATTCTCAGACCACATGGTCCCAGGGATGTGCCAGACCCAGAGAGCACTTTGGAATGAGACTCTTGTCACAAGATGACCCTGCCCCCCCCCCACCGACACCCACAATTCTGCCTCTGTTGGGACGGCAGAAAACACAGTCACTCAGCCAGAGGCAATGGCGGATGGCTCCTTCCTCAGCAAGTTTAGACCCAGAATTCTGTGTGAGGAAGTGAAAGCCAGTGTGCTAGGCCCCTCCTCCTTCCCTCCACCTGGAACACGAATGAGAGGGCTGAGCTTAGGCAGCCATGCTGGACCCAAGGTGAGGCAGGAGAAAAGATCTGGAATCCATTTGGCCGAGGTGGACCGTTTCTTTTTAAGGGCAACATCGATCTCATTTCAGGGCTCTATGGCTAATGCTTTTCCTAAAGAGGAAGTGAGAGGGGGTGCTTGCACTCATCCTGGGAACAGAAGTGATTTCCACATAGGACCCCGAACACTTCGACAAAAGGGGAGAAAGTCCAGCCCAACCCAGAACTAGGCACTGTCCCCAACTCACTGCCCAGTGGGTACCAGCTTGCCTCGAACCCACAGCTGGTCCCTAACACAACCCTCCCATACACACCCAGTGGCAGGCACAGCTCAGGAGTACTTACTCATGGTCATGGAGTCCGGCGCCACAGCAGATGGCAACAGGCTGCTTCTAGCGCTTCCCGGGCCTGGGGAGCTGGCATCCACACTGGCAAAGAAACAGGGCAGGGGCCATGAGCACCCAGAAGACCAAGGAGCACATGCAGGCAGAGGTAACTCAGGACTCCATGTAGGCCTATGTAGTCCCATGTAGGGACCCTGTACCCCTCGGAAAACACCAGAAGGGCCAGAGGAAAATCGACTGAAGGGCACCCCTGGGTCAGGGGAGCAGGTGCCAGGAATCAGTTCAGGACAAGGATGAAGCTTTCAGGCTCCAGGGAGCTGAGGGGAAGCTGAGGTCAGGGCTGAGGCTGGCATAGGCAACTAACTGTTCCTGCCCCCCAAGAGACATGCCAGATATGGGGCAAACTGTCCGTTCTTGTGATTTTTTTTTCTTCTTTGTTTTGTTTGATGGAGACCCACATGGTGGAGCTCAGGGGTTACTCCTGCCTGGCTCTGTGCTCAGAAATAATTCCTGGCAGGCTCAGGGGGGGGGACCATATGGGATGTCAAAAATCAAACCCAGTTCAGTCATGTGCAACACAAATGCCCTCCTCACTGTGCTATCATTCTGGCCCCAGTCTTTTTGCTTTATGTGGATGATTTTGCTGCTTAAAAAGGCCTCAAGGAGCCAGAGCAATAGGACAGTAGGAAGGGTGTTTGCCTTGCACGTGGTCAACCTGGGCTCAATCCCCATGATCCCATATGGTCTCCAAGAACTGCCAGGAGTGAATCCTGAGTGCAGAGCCAGAAGTAACTACTGAGTAACCTCAGGTATGGCCAAAGAAGTAAATAGGATAAAATATAATAAAATAAAATAAAATAAAATAAAATAAAATAAAATAAAATACCGCTGAGGGCCAGGACAATCGGAAAGGGGGGTCAAGAGCTGCCTACTCCAGTTCATATTTCTCACACCCCCGGATGGTTCTCCAAATACTCGGTGATCCCTCCTGAGTGCAGAGCTGGGAGTCAGCCCTAAGCACAGCTGGATGGCCCCAAACCAGAAAAGTCAAGCACTGAAGGGGAAAGGCCCACTGCCCGGGGTCAAAGCCTGCCTGTGTTCCCAGGTTCCACTAAGGGGGTTCCATGGTGGAGAAACATGAGGGGGTCAGGCGCGAGACAAGCTTGAGTCCTGTCAGGAAATCAGAGCTGTGTCATGTAACACACAACACAACACACAAACTCCCGCACTGACCCGCTGGCAGAGAAGTGATCAGACCCGGGGGGCTCCAGCCTCTGAGTCCCTCTGGCAGAGTTGGGGTGAGCCTCATTCAGACTTTGAACCTTGTGCAATGTGGAAACTGACAGTGGAGACAGTGGCACACACGCACTGGCACACACGCACACGCACACACACACACACACATACATACCACTACTCACCCTTATCCACCCATGTACACACAGAGAGGATATACACATTCACACACATTACATACATAGGCTGGTAGAGATCACAGCTGGTGTGCCCCCCCCCAAGCCTCTGAACATAATTAATACTACAGAAGCCAACCTCACAGCCCCAGCCAACCTGTACCCCAGACACTCACCTAGATCGCAGCCCGGGCCCCGGGACAACCAGTTCACCCAGTCCAGCTCCATTCTCCAGGCTTCCAACCGGCACATCTGTGCAGAGAAAAGGCACAGAGAAGTCAGCTCCCTGCCTGTGTGTCCCTCCCTGCAGGCCACACCAGGGGACAAATCATAATAGCCTATATTCTAGGGTCGCCATTAGAAACTAAAGTGAGGTCCCGGAGAGATAGCACAGCAGCGTTTGCCTTGCAAGCAGCCGATCCAGGACCAAAGGTGGTTGGTTCGAATCTCGGTGTCCCATATGGTCCCCCGTGCCTGCCAGGAGCTATTTCTGAGCAGACAGCCAGGAGTAACCCCTGACCACCGCCGGGTGTGGCCCAAAAACAAAAACAAAAAAAAAAAAAGAAACCAAAGCGATAGCACAACGGGGAGAGCTTCCCTTGCAAGCAGCTGAGCCAGGTTTACTCCCCAACATTCCATAGTGTCCCTGAACACTGCCAGTATTATTCCTGAGTGCAGAGCCCAGGAGTCACCTCTAAGAACAGTGGGGTTTAACCCAATATTCCCCCCCACCAAAAAAAAAAAAAAAACCTCTTCTTAAAAAAAAATCCCTCAGGGCTGGAGAGATAGCATGGAGGTAAGGCGTTTGCCTTTCATGCAGAAGGACGGTGGTTCGAATCCCGGCATGCCCGGGGCGATTTCTGACCATAGAGCCAGGAGAAATTGCTGAGCGCTGCCAGGTGTGACCCCCACCCCAAAAAAATTTTAAAAAAATATAAAATCCCTCTCTCTGTACACTGGGTCTTCGTGCTTCTCCCCAGAAATATCATATGCATCCTCAGAGCCCATGTTCCTGCTTCATCTCTTTGCCCTTGAACCTTCTAGGACCCCCATAAAGTTGCTGGTACCTGTCACAACCCCCAAGCTAAAGGATTTTGTTTTCAGGCCACACAACCACTCCATCCTGAAGTGGCATAAGATGGACAGCAGAGGGCGGCAGCGCCCCATACTTCGGAGTCACAGCCTGGAACCCAAGGGCTGTGCCCTGGCCGGGGATGAGTGGGGGTGTCAGGGAGACAAGCGTGAGGGTGCCCTGTGCAGACTCACTGGGGGAGGGTGGGCTTCCACTTCATCTCAGCCCAGCAGGATGTTGGCAGCCCCAGGCAAAGCCACTACCCTCATGCTCTCCCCTAGGGCTACAGAAAATGCCAGGAAGTGCGGCCTGAGTGATAGAACAACAGAGAGGGCATTTGTCTTGCAATGTGACCAACCCAGGTTTGATCCTAGGGTCCCCTGAGCATCACCAGGAATAATTTTGTTTTTGTTTTTTTTGTTTTTAGGTCACAGCCGGTAGTGCTCAGGGTTTACTCCTGGCTCAGAAATTGCTCCTGGCAGGCTCCAGGGACCATATGAGATGCCAGGATTCAAACCACCGTCCATCCTGGATCGGCTGCTTGCAAGGCAAACGCCATACTGCTATGCTATTGTTCTGGCCCCACCAGGAATCATTTCTGAGTGCAAAGCCAAGAGTAACTCCTGAGGGAGGGAGGGAGGGAAGGAAGGGAAGGAGGGAGGGAGGGAAGAAGGAAGGAAGGAAGGAAGGAAGGAAGGAAGGAAGGAAGGAAGGAAGGAAGGAAGGAAGGAAGGAAGGAAGGAAGGAAGGAAGGAAGGAAGGAAGGAAGGAAGGGAGGAAGGAAGGAAGGAGAGAGGGAAGGAAGGGAGGGAAGGAAGGAGGGAGGGAGGAAGGAGGGAAGGAAGGAAGGAAGAGATGAATGGAGGGATGAAGGTAGGGAAGGAAGGAAGGAAGAGATGGATGGAGGAATGAAGGGAGGGAAAGAGGGAGGGAGGGAGGAAAGGAAGAAGGGAGGGAGGGAGGGAAGAAAGGTGGAAGGGAAGGAGGGAGGGAGGAAGGAAGGAAGGAAGGAAGGAAGGAAGGAAGGAAGGAAGGAAGGAAGGAAGGAAGGAAGGAAGGAAGGAAGGAAGGAAGGAAGGGAGAAAGGAAGGAGGGAGGGGGAAGGGGAAAGGGGGAAGGGAGGAAGGGGAAAGGGGGAAGGGAGGAAGGGGAAAGGGGGAGGGAGGGAGAAAGGGAGGGAGGAAGGGAGGGAAGAAGGGAGGGAAGGAGGGAAGAAGAGTAGAAGGGAAGGGAGAGAAGGAGAGGAAGGAGGAAAGGAAGGGAGAAAGGAAGGAGGGAGGGAGAAAGGGGGAGGGAGGAAGGGGGAGGGAGGGAGGGAAGGAGGGAAAGAAGGAAGGAAGGAAGGAAGGAAGTAGGGAAGGAAGGAGGGAGGGAGGAAGAAGGGAAGGAAGGAGGGCGAAAAGGAAGGAAGGAAGGAAGGAGGGAGGAAGGGAGGGAGGAAAGGAAGAAGGAAGGGAGGGAGGAGAGAGGGTGGGAGGGAGAAAAGGAGGAAGGGAGGGAGGGAAGAAGGGTGGAAGGAAGGAAGGAAGAAAATAAAAGAAAATGAAGGGTGGAAGGAAGGAAGAAAAGAAAATAAAATGCAGGGCCGAAGTAGTAGCACAGTGGTATAGCGTTTTCCTTGCACTGCTGATCCAGGTTGGAATCGGGTTTGAACCCCAGCATCCCATATGGTCTCCCAAGCCAAGAGCGATTCCTGAGCGCAGAGACAAGAATAACCCCTGAGCACCACCAGATGTGGCCAAATAAATAAACAAATAATTAAGAAAAGAGGACAGGTCTGAGGAAAAGGGGCTCCTGGCCCAGCCACCCCCACTAGCTGCCAAGGGGGTTGGGGTTTTGGGAGTGAAAATTCTGGAACCTTCTCCTGCTCATCTCAGAGGATGAGCCAGAAGCAGCCTCCTGTCCTGTGTCCCTCCTCGCCCTCCTCCCTCCCTCCCTGCCTCCCTCCAGGGGACCCCCAGCCCCCGCACACCTGAAGTGTCATCATAGGAGCCGATGCTGCTGACTGGGAAGAGGACACCGGTGTCGCCATGAAGCACCTGCAGGGGGGCCCAGCCATGCATGGGGGCCAGGCAGGGGGGCCCGTCCAGTGGCCTGTGGGAAGGAGACAAATGAGTGGCAGGCAGGCAGATCACCCACAGGGCTCCCCCTCAGTGCTCCTTCCTGGGCAGCCTTGCGACCTCAATCCATGAGGTTGGGTGGCTGGGAGCCCAGACTGTGGGAGCCAATGCAGAGGGCCATGCTGTTTGCTGAAGTCTTGGACGAGACACCTTGGGAGTCACTTGAAGCAGGAACGGCACCAAAAGGTCTGGCCATGTCCGCCTGTCTGTGGCTCCACCTAGGTATGGCTCAGCAGCTCCTAGGAGGGTGAGCTGAGGGGACGGAGTGACAGCACAGCAGGGAGGGCATTTTCTTTGCACGTGGCCAACCTGGGTTCAATCCTCAGCATCCTATGTGGTCCCCCGAGTCCGGCAGGAGTGATCCCTGAGCACAGAGCCAGGAGTAACCCCTAAAGTACTGCCAACAACAACAAAGATTTGGGTACCAAAATCAGTCAGCAGGGAGGACAGGAGGGGTGACTGAAGGTCAGAAAGAATTAAGGGAAAAAAAAAAGATGGGGTGAAATGCAGTCTTAGGAGGGAGCATTGGAGAAAATGGGCCAGAGGTCAAAGGAAATGGGTACCATCCCAGTGAGGATGGAGGAGGGCAGGGAGGACTCTGGCATAGCCCTCTCCTCCCCATCTGTTTCCTCCACATCTTCTCTTCCCAGGGTCAAGAGTAAACAGCCAGGGCCAGAGTAGTGGCGCAAGTGGTAGGGCTCTTGCCTTGCATGCGCTGACCCAGGACTGACCAGGATTCAATCCCCGGTATCCCACATGGTCTCCCGAGCCAAGAGCGATTTCTGAGCGTATAGCCAGGAGTAACCCCTGAGCGTCACTGGGTGTGGTCCAAAAAAAAAAAACAAAAACAAAAAAAGAGTAAACATCCAAACTGGGTTTCATACCTGCCATTTCTCCTTCACTTCAAAGTGTGCCTTGGAAGTGCTAAAGCATCATGTAAATTCACACACACACACACACACACACACACACACACACACAGGCTAAGGGCCCAACTGTGCATTACTCAGAACAGCAACTGTGAAATGGACGTGTGTTGTCCCTGTCCCCCGAGAGTGGCCCCACGCCCTCCGTCAAGGGGATGAGTGCCTCCCCAATCCCCACTTTACATGCACCCCAAATGCTATGTTGCAAAAAAGGCCCATCCAGATGTCTCCATATGATCCCCCTCCATCCTGGATCACAGGTGAGAGCTGTGGGGAGTAGACACAACTCTGAGGAAGGGGCCTGCCAACACCTCCCTCGCTCTGTTCTCAGCCAATACAGTGCCAAATCCCATCCTGCCTCGTTCCTTAGAGGCTGGGGGCCGGCCCACCCCATTTCTCATCAGCAGGCGAGGAGGCAGAAACCCCATCCCCCCCATACAGACACGTTCCTCCTCTGAGCCAAACCCAAGCACACCCATGTTGGTGGGGAACAGAGGTCTCGGGCGGGACACCAGAGCAAATCTGGGCTGCCTTGAACAGATGAACTAGTCGTGGAGTCTCCGAGGGGTCCTGGGGATCCTCAATCTTGAGCCATGTGGTCCCTCTGAGCCCCCCAGCATTCCCTCCAGGTCCCTCCAGGCTGTGCACACAGAGCTCAGAGTCCCGAGAGACAATTACTCAATGGGCTCCTCGGCTTTGTCCCACGGTGCTTGGTGCTCGGCTGAGATCCCACACCAGGCCGGGCAGGGACTGTCTGTAACCCTCAGGAGGCCCAGTGGCTGTGAAGGGCCAGGCCCCTGCCCCTCTCTGCTCTGACTCACATCACAATGCTGCACAGCAGGCAGAGGGCTGGGGGCAGCCAGCAAACCTGGCACAGAGAGTCCAGAGATGAAACAGAACTAGCCCAGGCTTAGGGCCCAGGGGAGTGGGTGAGCTCAGCCACACAGATAAGAGAGCAGCTCACACCTTTCTTTTTTTTTTTTTTTTTTTTGGTTTTTGGGTCACACCCGGCAGCGCTCAGGGGTTATTCCTGGCTCTGGGAGGCTCAGAAATTGCTCCTGGCAGGCACGGGGGACCATATGGGACGCCGGGATTTGAACCGATGACCTCCTGCATGAAAGGCAAACGCCTTACCTCCATGCTATCTCTCCGGCCCCAGCAGCTCACACCTTTCTAAATGTTTCCACAAGATCAGTGACTCTGAGAGAATACACACACACACACACACACACACACACACACACACACACACACACACACACACACACCCCACACACCTAAGGCGGAGGGTACAACTCAAGATGCAGAGCAGGAATTCAGTGAGAGCCCTTGGGTGCACTTAGGACCCACATGGGACCTCAGCACATCCTTTTTATTCTTTCTTTCTTCAGTTTTTGGGCCACACTTAGAGGCACTCAGGGGTTCCTCCTGGCTCAGTACTCAAGGATCACTCCTGGGGGCTCAGGGGACCATATGGGATGCCGGGAATTGAACCCAGGTCAACCGAAAGCAAGACAAACACCCTCCTCACTGTGCTAGCACAGCAGCCCCAAGCCGCCTCATTAAAAAAAAAAAAAAAAACTCGCAGGCCTGGAGAGATAGCATGGAGGTAAGGCATTTGCCTTGCATGCAAAAGAACAGTGGTTCGAATCCCAACATCCCATATGGTCCCCTGAGCCTGCCAGGAGCAATTTCTGAGTGTAGAGCCAGGAATAACTCCTGAGCGCTGCCGAGTGTGACCCAAAAACAAAAAAACAAAAACAAAAAAAAATTCCGCACCCTCATCTGTGTAGGCCCCATATAATCTGCTTAAGGCCACACTAGAACATCACGGGGACCAAGAGGAACCTCCCCCAGGCAGCCTGACTCAGGCCCAAACTCAGGCCTAGTCTCTGCGGCTCTTCCCCAGGCACCAGCCGCTACACAGGCTCTGGACTAGCTGGGCCCAGGACTCACCTGAGCTGGGT
This sequence comes from Suncus etruscus, assembly GCF_024139225.1. Lineage (NCBI taxonomy): Eukaryota > Metazoa > Chordata > Mammalia > Eulipotyphla > Soricidae > Suncus > Suncus etruscus. The sequence goes on along the minus strand of NC_064849.1, from coordinate 11,179,517 downwards.
CTTCCCCATAAATACTGAGCGACAGAATCAGAAGGACAAGTATATACAGACGAGCACACATGCAAGAAAAGGTGTGCATGTGTGTCTACAGACAGGCAACATGTGTGTCCCTATGTGTGTAGAGACTCATGCAGGACACACACATGCAACTACAGGCCTAGACATGCATGGCTGCTAGGCAGAGAAAGGGCACTTTAGCATGGTGCCGACATTGAGGCCTGCGTGCACAGAATGTACATGGGCATGCGTGCACAAGTACATGTGCCTGTGGATAGTATATGCGTGTGTACAGAGGCAAGTGTCATGTGTCCATGTGGTAAACTTGAATGTCAAGTCGCTTGGCCATGGCAGCCGCTGGCAGCAAAGAAAAGCAAAGCAACCGTGACGCCAACATAGGTCCTGGACCAAGAGTACCAGGAGGATCCCAACATGCATCACTTTCCCCAGCATGCCTCACACTCACTCCCCATGGGCCGATGACCAGACAGAGCTTAGCTCATTCAGTCCTAGTTCCCTTTCATAGGGCAGGGGTAGCGGTCTTCAAAGCCTACCTGTAGGCTCAAATTACCCTCAGATCTATAGGGGCTGGTGGCCAGTTCAATCCCAGGCACTGCTTTTGACCCCCCAAGCACCACTGGGCATGGCCCAAAAATTCTCAAAAATAAACTGAATAGACGACAAAGCATAGAACAGCAGGGAGGGTGTCTACCTTGCACACACCCTCCTGGTTTTGATCCCTGGTATCCCATGATTTTCCAAGCACCACCAGGAGTGATCTCTGAGTACAGGGACAAGAGTAACCCCGAATGCTGCCAAATGTAGCTCAAAAACAAAGCAAAACAAACAAACAATTAAAAAAAGGGCCCGGAGAGATAGCACAGCGGTGTTTGCCTTGCAAGCAGCCGATCCAGGACCTAAGGTGGTTGGTTCGAATCCCGGTGTCCCATATGGTCCCCCGTGCCTGCCAGGAGCTACTTCTGAGCAGACAGCCATGAGTAATCCCTGAGCACCACCAGGGGTGGCCCAAAAAAAAAAAAAATTTAAAAAAACAGATCAGTAGCCAAAATGATAACACAGCAAGGAGGGCATTTCCCTAAGCACGTGGCTGATCCAGGTTCAACCCCCAACATCCCATATTATTCCCTGAGTCCCTCTAGAAGTGATTCCTGACATGGGTAACCCCTGAGCAACACCAGGTGTGGCACAAACACACAAAAAATTAATTAGGGGCTGGAGTAATAGTGCAGCGGTAGGGTGTTTGCCTAACACACGGCTGACTCAGGATAGACCTGGGTTCAATCCCTGACATCCCATATGGTCCCCCAAGCCAGGAGCAATTTCTGAGCGCATAGCCAGGAGTAACCCGAGAGTCATTGGGTGTAACCCAAAAGCAAACTAAAATAATAATAATAACAATAATAATAATAATAATAATGATGATGATAATAATAATAATAATAATGAACAGATCAAAAGAATAAAATCTCCAGATTTGGGGGTGAGAAAGAACTAGGGTTAAGGCACTTGCCTTGCCATGTGGCAGGTCTCTGTAGCCTCCACAGGAGTGACCCCTGAGCACCCCTGAGTCGTGCTCCCCAAACAACAAAGAGCAAACCCAAAGAGCCACAGAGAACTCACTTGGGGGACCCAGCGGGGCTGGTGCACTTCCGGCCCGTCGTGCTCCCATATGAGTGCTCATCAGGCTCATCCACATCCTCGTCGTCAATGCTTTTTACGTCTAGCTTCTGAAAGCCAAACTCCCCATTGGGACACAGCGGGTCTGTTTTCCAGGAGCTGCTGCTTTGGCTGCCGTTGGAATGTGGCCCAAAGGGACTCTCGATGGGCGCCGAGGATATGTTGAGGGAGGAGCGATCTGAGTTCTCCTCTGGGCTCTCCCTGGACGATGGCGGCTTCCTGGGTACATCTCCGGAGGGCTCCTCCTCCTCGTCATCAAACGAGATGATGTTGGTGACTTTCTTCTTCTTCTTACGCTCCTTTCTGCCTTTCGCATCTGGCTCGAAAAATGAATAAACAGATAGGTAAATAAAATGAGAAAGGTGGTAAGAAAAGGCAGGAGGGAAAAATGAAAGGATGGTGAAGCACAGTATGGACACACACACACACACACACACACACACTCACACACATATGCAGGAACTGGAAGATAAATTGAGGCTTCTTATAAAACCTTTGGGGGGAAATTAAGTCCATGCAACCAGAGAAAGAGCTAAAAAGATTGGAGCACAGGGGCCAGAGTGGTAGCACAGTAGGGCGGGGCATTTGTCTTGCACACAGCTGACCTAGGTTAGACCCCCAGCATCCCATAGGCTCCCATGAGCCTGGCAGGAGTGATCCCTAAGCAAAGTCAGGAGTAAACCCTGAGTACCACTGGGTGTGGCCAAAAAACAAAAACAAAAAAAGGTGAGCGCACAGAATCTGCACAGATTCTGTACATGGGAATCATCAAAAGCAATGGAGTGGGGCCACCAGGCAGCTCAGAGGCAGGAGTACAGGTTTTTTTTTTTTTGGTTTTTTTGTTTGTTTGTTTGTTTGTTTGTTTTTGGGCCACACCCATTTGATGCTCAGGGGTTACTCCTGGCTACACGCTCAGAAATTGCGGTCCGTTCCTTGGCTAGCACTTGCATGGCAGACACCTTACCTCTAGCGCCATTTCGCTGGCCCCAGGAGTACAGTTTTGCACCCCCACTTCCTCAGGTTCCATACCTGGCATTGTATGATACCCAAGCCCCAAGCAGGCAGCTGTGGCCTGAACATGGAGCTGAATCAGTAGATTGTGCTGCACTGGGAAGAGGCTACTTCCTGGGGGAAAACCAGCCTCATCCTCTGAGCTATGCCTCGGCGTGTCCTGGCCTGATGTTTTGCTGCGTCCTGGGAAATTCCTGCTCCACAGGTCAGGGACCACAGACTCAGGCACCCATTTTCCCCCCACTCAACTGGGCAGGTCACAAGCACTATGCACTCGGCACCTTGTTGTCTCAGCCCTGCCCAGTAGCATATGCCAGAGACCAAGCCCAGCTTACCAGCACTGAGGCTCCGGGACATGACTGGCAGAGGGTCTGTGTCTTGCTCGGGCCGGATGAGGATGGCCACGGGTGCCGAGGCACTGATCTCACGCAGGAGGCTACTCACACCCTGCGTGGAGCCCTTCAGCAGAGACGTGACGTTCTGTGTTGACTCCTTGAGCAGCTCTGACACGCTGGGCGCCAGCTTGCTCTGCCCGTTGAGGTCCGTGTTGTCGATGTTGATGGCAAAGAGGATGGAGTTCAGGCCTGGACACGAAGGCCAGAGAGATAGTAAAGCAAGTAAGGTGTTTGACAACCTGGGTTCGATCTCCAGCATCCCATAGGGTCCCCCTGAGCCCCACCAAGACTGAACCCTGAGTAACCCTGAGCACTGGCAGGTGTGGCCTCAACTAAACAAAACAGACCTGGGTATGGGGAAGACTGGGAGTGTCAGTAGCCTCAGATACTCCCCACTTCCTAGAACCCTCCATGCATACAAATCACATCTGGAGAGACTCCCAACTATCTACAGGGACATTGGGGTCTGAAAATCCAGCCAGGGTGGGGCAAAGGCAAAAATTTTGGGGTCAAACATCATAAGCTGGAACCCCACTCTGAGACAAGCTTGGCCCCTCTGAGCCTCAGCGCCTTCCCTAAGAAGGTGGTACAGGGGCCGGAGAGACAGCAAGGAGGTAAAGCGTTTGCCTTGCATGCAGAAGGATGGTGGTTCAAATGCTGGCATCCTATATGGTCCCCCGAGCCTGCCAGGAGCGATTTCTGAGTGTAGAGCCAGAAGTAATCCCTGAGCACTGCTATGTGTGACCCAAAAACAAAAAAAAAAGGTGGAACAGTGGATCTCCAGGGAGAAACAGTGGGAAGGGCCAGGAGGACCAGCCCCTGTCAGATTGCCCAAGTCACCACCCAGCAGATGCGGCCACTGGGGAGTCCAGCAGCTTATGAATGGACTGACCTAGCTGTCTAGGCAGGGGAGTAGATGAAGGCTCACCCCCCATTCTCAGGCCTGCTCTGGAGTAAGCTTCAGGGGGATATGATTTCAGGGTCTACCCTCCCAGCTGACCCGTAGGGCAAGCATAAACCCCTTAGTACACAAACAGACCAGACACTGCCCTCCTTAGAGGTCAGGAAGGAATCAGAGCTCACAGGACAGGCCTAATTGCTGGCAAGGGTGGAACAGAACAGGTCCCCCACCTCTGGGGCTCTTGCTGCATCCCTAAGCCTCAGCCCCCCAATGGCCCGACTTACCCGCCGCCATGGTGGGCAGCATGCTGGCACGCTCCTCATCCATAACAAAGGACCAGTCCTCGTAGAAGGTGCTGCCATGGGGACAGGGACCAAATTGAATGGTGTAACTGCCTCCACTGGCAGCTCCCCCAAGGGGTTCCCCATGTTTATCCTGGGAGGCTCAAAGACGGCAGTGCCCCAGGACTGGAGTGGAGGAGCCTCACAAAGGGTGCCGAACAGTCTGCTCCACCTCCACATCCTCCACAAGGGGGACTCCAGCCTCATCCCTGCACCTAACCTGCATGGCTAGGCAGACTAGAGCTCAAAGAGGGGGACCCCCACAGTCACTGCCTAGATCCCCAGACCTGAGCATGTACAGCCGAGAGTGTGCACCAGTGAGAAGGAGAGAATCTACCCGCCACACCTTGACCCCTATAGCTGAGCATGCACAGGTGAGAGTAGCACCCCATCCCGTGCCCTCATAGCGTGGGTACCTGAGCCGGCCACGGTCGGCCAGCAGCATGTGCAGATAACGCTCCAACGAGTGCTCGTTGAGGGCACAGCGCAGCCAGGCGCGGCCACGGCCCACATCCGAGGCGATGTGGCGCAGGGCAGCGAAGCGCTGCAACTCGTGCTTGCTGAGCAGCTCCTTCACGTGGAACCAAAACACAGGCTCTGCAGGGGACGGCGAGGACAGCTGCAGGAGGGTGGCAGGGAAGGCACAGGGACCACACAGCAGGGCCCCACCAGTCACCCCAGCAGCTGGAAAAGCCCCCAGGCCCCAGGGATCCCTACCAGGGACCAGTCTGGGCAAGTCAGTCTGACAGACTCAGCTTCCTCCCTCGACTGCCCCCACCTCAAAACAAGCCCCCATGGGGCCAGGAGGGGAAGTACTGAGCTTAGTACTGATTGATCTCTGAGAATCAGTCTCTGCTTATAACCATCTCCAGGGGCCAGAGTGATGATAGCACATCGGTTGGGCATTTGCCTTGCATTTAGCCTATCCAGGATGTACCCGGGTTCGACTCCCAGAATCCCATATGATCCCCTGAGCCTGCTAGAGGGCGGTTTCTGAGTGCAGAGCCAGGAGCAACCCCTGAGCATCACCGGCTGTGGCCCAAAACCAAAAACCAAAACAAAACAAAAAGTCTCTTCACGTTCCAAACTGGAGTTTCTGTTCCTAGCATCCCTGAGAAGGGCTGATCTCTGCTGATCAGGGCTGATCTCTGGATCAAAATAAAACACACACTCCTGGGGCCAAACGACTGGAACATTCTTCCCTTGCACATAGCTGACTGGTTCCATCCTCAACATCCCATATGGTCCCCCGAGCACCTTCAGGAGTGATTCCTGAATGCAAAGCCACAAGTAATCCCTGAGCACGGCCGGGCATGGCCCAAAAATATCAAAATACTAAAAGTAAATAAATCAAATAATCCTCCAACCCTGGCAGGGGTGTTACAACACAAGAGTACAGCACTTGCCTTGTACACGGTCAACCTGGGTTCAATCCCAGGCACCTACAGGATCCCCTGAGCAGCCCCAGGAGTGACCTCTGATAAGAGTCATGAGTAAGCCCTGAGCACAGCCAGGTGGGGCCCCAAAACAGAAACAGGAATGATAATAAAAGAAACAAACACATCAGGGTCAGGGCAATAGTACAGGCATGGAGTGCACCCCTCACCAAAAAAAAAAAAAAAAAAAGGAAAAAAATTTAAATATAAATAAATAAATAAAGGAAAAGAATTAGCACCCAGGGAATGAGAAGAGATGTTTCAGAGTGTTTTAATCTTGGGCCAGGCCCGAAATTACTCCTGGCAGGCTCAGGGTACCCTATGGGACACTACAGGAATTGAATCCAGATCAGCAGTGTGCAAGGCAAATGCCCTCCCTGCTGTGTTACTACTCCAGGCCTCTCTCCCTTTTTTTTTTTTTTTTTTTTGGTTTGGTTTTTTTGGTGGGAGAGTTTTGGGGGGCCACACATGGTGGCACTCAGGGGTTACTCCTGGCTCTATGCTCAAAAGTCACTCCTGGCAGGCTCAGGGGACCATGTGGGATGCCAGGGATCAAACTCAGGTATGTCCTTACTATGTCACATGCAAGGCAAAGGCCCTATCACTGTGCTATCCCTCCGAACCCTCTCCCTTCTTCTTTTGTGTGTGTGTGTGTGGTTTTTGGGTCACACCCGGCAGGGGTTACTCCTGGCTCCACGCTCAGAAATTGCTCCTGGCAGGCACAGGGGACCATATGGGACCATATGAGATGCCGGGATTCGAACCAATGACCTTCTGCATGAAAGGCAAACACCTTACCTCCATGCTATCTCTCTGGCCTTCTTTCCCTTCTTTTTTTTAATACTGTGATCAAATGAACATTGACCGTTTCAGCCCTGTTCAGTCAGAGAAATTTCAGAGAAATATAATCTTCAATCCAGCTGTTAGCCAGTAACTGGTGGCCCTGGGCACCTCATTCTACTTTGGACCCTTTGCCTATGTCCACAAGTTCCTTGTGTCTGTCCAATCCAGCAGTATTTGTCCCTGCCCCGCCACTCTCTGCAGACCATGAAGCCCAAGGGGCAGGTGGAGGGTCTGGGCAGAAGGTAGCAGTGCTTGGTTGCTTTGTTACTTTTTAGAGTGAACAACCCTTTGTGCTAGCACAGACCTCCCCCATCTTGACCTGTTCCCAGACAGGGTGGATTAAGGCGGTTGTCCAACCTTCAAGTCCCTGCTGAAAATTAACCTACAAGCAACAGTGAAAAGAACCTATAAAAGTCTGGGAATACAAAGTGCTGATTCTGCATTTTAGAACCTCTTGGGATAACTACACTGAAGGGCTAGAGCTCAGAATTGAAGGGTTTAGCTGTGTTGGAGCAATAGAACAATGGTAAAGCTTTTGCCTTGCATGCAGCCAACACAAGATGAACCCCGGGTTGAATCCCGGCATCTCATATGGTCCCCTGAGTCTGCCAGGAGCGACTTCTGAGCACAGAGCAAGGAGTAACCCCTTAGCATCGCCGAGTATGACCCAAAAACCAAAAACCAAAAATAAAAAGTTTAGCTGTCTGGGACTGTAGCAATAGCACAGAGGGAGGGGTGTTTTGTCTTGCAAGGGGCCAACCCAGGTTCAAACCCCAATATCCCATATGGTCCCTGGATTCTTCTAGTAGTGATTTCTGGGCAAAGAACCAGGAGTAACCAGGCAGCATCTCTAGGAGTGGCCCAAAAACAAAACAAACAAAGGCATACAATTCTCCATTTCATCCAAAGTACCTGATTCTAAACATGGTGTATTTTAATAACATTTTGGGGTGTGGGGGTGTTTTAGGCCACACATGGCAATGCTCAGGAGTTACTCCTGGCTCTGTGCTCAGGGATCACTCCTGGCGATGCTTGGAGGACCCCATCGGATGCCAGGAATAGAAGCTGAGTGGGTCTTGTGCAATGCAAACGCCCTACCACTATGCTATCACTCAGGCCTCAGTGTGGTGTATTTTCAAAGAATGTATAAACGCCTGGCGAGTGGATGTGCTGGCCTGGCTCTGTGGTTTTCAGATTGAACCCAAGTGTGAAAGCCAAGCCCAGAATGCAGCTCAGGAGACAATGTTCATATACCAACAAGCACACAGCCTGGCTTCAAGCCCCAGTACCAGTCAATGCATAAAACAAAACACACTAGGACCTGAGAGATAGCACAGCAGTAGGGCATTTGCTTTGCACAGAGCCAATCCAAGACAGATGGTGGTTCAAATCCCAGAACCCCATAAGGTCCCCCAAGCCTGCCAGGAGTGATTTCAGAGCCAGGAGTAACCCCTAAGCTCCGACGGTATGAAGAAAGGAAAAAAAAAAAAACACTATTTCTACCACACAGCAAGTGCCTATGATCTCAGAGTGAAAGCCCCCCACCCCGCAAATCAAGCAAGCAGAAGAGAAACTTTCTCTTGAAAGGGACTGAGAGATGTGGCTCAAAGGCAAAGCACTTTATCTGGCATGTGTGAGGCCCTGGGTTCAATCCCTAGTACCACCAAAAATTTAATAATAATAATAATAATAATAATAATAATAATAATAATAATAATAATAAAGGATGAAGGATGAAGGACCCTCTTTGATCAGACTTCATACTCTTCCTATCCCATTCACCCCTGCCCCCTGTCACTGCCCAGAGGGTACCTCACCGAACCCCTCATCCTCCCCAACTTGCCTCTCCAGCCTCCAGTTCCTGAGCACCAAAACCTTTGCACAGAGCCCCACAAGGAGCAGAGAGGGAGGAAGTGAAGAAAGAGTCACCATGGGTGCTGGGCACCAGTTGGAAACATCAAGGTCAAGCAAAAGCTCACAAGGAAGAACAGTCTGGCCAGGGGGAAAGAGTGGGACACCAGAAAGCCTCTTGGGGCCAGTGCCCTCAGCCCCCCTCAAGCAGCACCCTGACTTCCTTCCCCAGGAAAAGAGGGCATTGAGTGCCAGCCCAGCCCAGCCCAGCTGGCACTCGAGGCAGAGTATGTCCTCTCCCTTTATCTTCGAGGGCTTCCTTCTCCCCCACAACGAGCTGATCAACAAGTTCCCGGAGTACCAGAGAAGCACAAGAGGGAACTGAAACCTGCCCAGGGGCTGCGGATTTCCTCTCACCCGCCAGGGGCCAGACCCAGGATGCTCAGCATGAGGCTTCCTCCAAAATTAATTTAACACGAAAATGAAATGGTTTCCCACCCCGCTTCCCGGGGACCCCAAGCAGAGAAACACAGGTTCTGTTCTGCATTCAAAGCAATCAGCCCCATTCAAAAATCCTCACCGTGGGGGCATGGATTGATGGCACAGTGGGGAGGGCATACGCCTGGCATGTGGCTGACTTGGGTTTAATCTTTGGCATCCCGCATGTCCCCTGAGCCTGCCAGGATTGACGCCCAAAAACAAACAAACAAAAAATAAAATCCCCACTTGAAAAAGAAGAGGGTATCTCTACCTCAACAGTTGGGGTGTTCCTAATACCGCCCTGCTGCAATGGGCTGGCTTTGGGGCAAACAGGAAGCAGCAAGTCCTGAGATCTACAGGACTTGTAGGACTTCACAGCAGGCACTGGACAGGCACTGGACAAGCACTGGGCAAGGGGAGGCCAGAAAAATGAATGGGTTACATGGGGATCCATCCCCCAGCGGCCTCTGGTCCATCCCCCAACAATAACAACAGAAGAAAGCTCCTGGCTAGGATAAGGCCCAGTCCAGGGTGCTGACTTTGCTCATCTGAATGCGAGTCAGCCCCACACACCAGCACAACCCTTCCCTCAGCCCATCCCTGGGCCTGTCACTTGGAGCAGGGCAGCCCTTGGCACAGGGAAAGAGCTCCTGATGGAACAAGGGCTCTGAATGCTGGCATGGAGTGTGTGAAAATGGACTTGAAAAGGCCGGAGCGACTGCAGAGCAGGAAGGGCATTTGCCTTACTCACGGTAGACCCATATGGTGCCCCAAGACCATCAGGAGTGATTCCTGAGTGTAGAGCCAGGAGAAGCCCCTTAACACCATCAAGTGTGGGCCCCCCAGTATAAAAACAAAAACAAAACAAAATTAAAAAGACAGGCTTGGGGACCAGAGAGATAACACAATGGTAGAGCGTTTGCCTTGCATGCAGCCAACTCAGGACTGATGATGGTTCAATCCCCAGCATCCCATATGATCCTCCAAACCTACCAGGAGCAATTTCTGAGCGCAAAGCCATGTATAACCCCTGAGCACCATGGGGTGTGACACCCCCCCCCAAAAAAAAAAAAAAGACAAGCTTGACTCTGAGATTCTGAGATGTCAAACTAACCCAGGACACTCAACACACTGATGCCAGCATGTACCACCAGTGGTATACACCAGGTGTCCCATGGGCAGTATGTACCACCAGTGGCCTACACTTGGATGTTGCATGGTGGTGTATATACAGCAAAATGTGGGCAGTCCATGAGAGGAGTCCATTTCCCAGCCCCAGAAACCATGTCAGGTATGGGAAGTCTCCAGGATCAGCACCCCCACTCCCACCCCCCCACGCACACCACAAAGCTCCCCAACACCAGCAGCCTAGACATAGGCTAGACATAGACACGGCCTGGCCAGCAATTGAGATGAACAGACATGAGACAACAACACTGATGGGTAAGGGGTAAGACACCCTGTTAGGTCTCAGCGCCAGTACCTGTTTCACTCTTGCTAGAGAAGCCTGCAGCCTGCTTGATGGCGGCAGCCGTGAGGGCCAGGCCCCGGGTCCTCTTCAGGCCGTGCTGTAGGACGGCCTCAAACTGGGCACATAGGCAGGTCACCCTGAGGAGAACAGGAGCATCAGGTCACCGTGAGGACAACAGAGGCGTCAGGGAGACCCCACCCAGGGTTGGAGACCCACCGACACCTGGAGACCGAGCATGGGGGCAACAGGTCACTGGCATGTTGTTGCCATTGTCATGCCCCCACACCTCTCCCCATCTCTGGACATTTCAGGAGACTCAGAGCAGCCACACACGGTCAATCAGGCAGATGTATAGGAGCCCCGGAAGCAAATGGAGTGAACCAGAAATATGGGGGGGCGGGGGGAGGAAGGACACCAATTTACAAACCAATTGGGTTAGGTGCAAGGGGAGTGAACTGTTCATTCACACACTTCATACTTTATCCCGCACTGTCATATCCTAACAATGTTCCATTTTAACCCACTGTTGCCTACAGACACATTATCACACGCTAACACATTGACAGCCCTGGACGTGCCTTAATAAACAAGCTCACTGGAGCAGAAGCGATAGCACAGTAGGACGCATTTGCCTTGCATGCAGCCAACCCAGGATGGACCAGGGTTTGATTCCCAGCATTCCATATGATCCCCCGTACCTGCCAGGAGCAATTTCTTAGCACAGAGCCAGAAGTAACCCCTGAACGATACCAGTTATGGCCCAAAAACCAAAACCAAAAGAAAATAAAACAAAAAAGCATCATAGTACCATAACCAGGGGCTTAGGGACTAGGAGCTTAGGGACAAGATGACAAGCCCTTAGGGGATGGATTCCCCAGCCTACCAGGTGGTGACCCCTAGATCCCAGACCCCACAATGCTGCGACCCCACAACCCTGAGGCCTGTGACTCGTCCTCAATCTGCTGGTCCCATCTGGTCCGTCCCCCCATCACAGGAGCAACAAGAGCCCTATCTGCTCTCCAATATGCCACAAGTATCCCCATTGCTCACCGGACTCCAGGTTCCAGGGTGCCCAGCCAGGGCCTGCAGGCTGTGGAGCTTTACACATGTGTTAAGGGCACCCCTGAGACTGGTACAACCACAGTGGCAAGGAACCAAAGTGAAGAGGGAGGCAGGAAAGGGAGGCCGGTGAGTGCAGTGGTGGGAGGGAGGCACAGACAAGACAGGGGCCTGGCCCAATGGCCTCCCACTACTGGCCAAACAAATATTTGCCTTACAAAGGCCCTGCAGCCACTACCATCCTGAGGCATTTCCTGTTCCGCCCACCAGTCACCTGCAGTGATGACAGCCCAGGCTGGTCATGCAGCCCCACCCACAGTGACACAGGAAGGCATGAGCATTTCTGATCACACGTGAGAAGGTGAGGAGTAGAGCACCCAAGGCCTCTCAGAGCTTCCGGGGGGCGGAGGTGACACACATCTCTGGTCCCCAGTCACCACACAGGCGCCTTTCCTGACTGCCACAGCCCAGAGCAGCAGGACTAGCTGCCAGTGGGAAGCTGTCCTCAGCTTCCAGGCTGGGGTTCGATGGACCAAGGGGAGACCAAGTCATGCACACAGCTGACCTGTGAACTGATCTGCACAGCTGTGGAGCTGAAGACACAGCAGGACGGAGGCACTCGCCTTGCATGCTGCCAACCTGGGTTCAATCCTCAGCACCACAGACAGTTGTAAGAGCCCTGCTAGGAGTGACCCCGAGCACAGAGCCAGTTGTGAGCCCTGAGAACAGAGCTGACAGTGAGCCCAAGTACACAGAAGAGTCAGGAATGAGCCCAAGCACAGAGCTAGGAGTGAACCCCAAGCTTGGAACTAGGAGTGACCCTCAGCACAGAGCCAGGAATGATTCTGAACAAGACCCAGGAGACAGAAGTTTGCTGCATCTAGCCTCAGCAGCAAGAAAAATATGTCCTCATGGTAGGCCGAAGCGGTGGCACAAGCAGTAGGGCATTTGCCTTGCACACGCTAACCTAAGATGGACCATGGTTGTGTTCCATATGGTCCCCCAAGCTGGGAGCGATTTCTGAGTGCATAGCTAGGAGTAACCCCTGAGCGTCACCGAGTGTGGCCCAAAAACAGACAAAAAAAAAAGTCCTCGTGGCAATCTGAGTTCTTAGAAATCAAGAACCCAACCTCTGACCAGCCCAGTGCACAGACAACACCAAGGGCAGTGCCTGGTGAACTGAGACAACATAAGCACTGGAATGCAGGGAGTAACAAAGCACTGGCCCGTGATGGCTGACTGCCCAGGCTACATGGCATTGCTGTTCGACCATCCACCCGTCTGTCTGTCCTGCTGCCCCCATTCCACACACAGCCTCAAAAAACCCTCCCTGTCTGATTGCAGTCCACAACAACCACCTAGCGGAGACTCAGTGCCCCTGTCCCCTCCTCCAGGAAGCCTTTTGGTTGTGCCCACCTCTGAATCTTTCTACCTGGGAGTATAAACACCCTTCAAGATCCAGGCAGGTATAGTGGAAAAAAACAGAAAGAATTTGAGTGGCATGTCTTGTCTCCTACTGGTCTCCCAGCTGCTACTTGTCCTCTCAGTAGTCACAGCAAGGATCCTGTAAGCACCCATGCCCTAGCTCTCTGGAGACTCGGCCTCTGATTTACTGCGAACATATAAACAGGAGTCGAACCAGCAGTAACTTCTGCACTTCTACCAACATCATGCCAATATGCTGGCAGATGAATGCTCTCAAATCATCCCTTTTTTCAGGCTACGGTTTTAGGGCGAACTTCTGGGGGCCACTAGAGCAATCCTGACTGCCCACCTGGGCAGGCTATAAATTCCACTTTCAAGATGGTTCTCACCCTTTCGCCCATGAAAATCCTGGGCTGTGAGTTACAGGTCAGATAAGGATTTACAAGGAAGGAAAAAAAAAGAAAGATTCAGATCGACATTAGTTACACTAGGTGGAAAGTATTTTATGTTCGAGCCATTTGATCACACGAGCGATAACAGCACAGAACCCAGTACACTTTCTCAGCCCTCCAGAATATTGGCCAAGAGTCATGAATGATAAGCCAAGCTTTGTTGAACATCAGGTCAAAGGGAATTAATTCTAGGAGGATATTGGGCCCTTGGTATTAGAATTACTGTGCTTGCTTTTCCACAGTAATTTTCTGATTTTAACTGTTTCCTGAAACAGTCAAAAAACTCACGCTTCAAGATCCAGAAGTGCTGCTGCTCTGTATTATTAAGGAACAAAGAAGGTGCAGTTTCCAAGTCATGGTGAGAGGATGGAGCAATGGCACAGCTGAGAGGGTACTTGACTTGCACACAGCACACCAGGGTTTGATCCCCAGCATCTCATAGGGTCCCCTGAACACTGCCAGAAGTGATTCCTGAATGCAGAGACAGGAGTAACCCCCGAGCACCACCAGGTGTGGCCCCAAAACAACAAAAAGTTATAGTGAGGGCTAGAGACATGACCCAAAGGGTATGATGGGTTGGTGCTGCATACAAGGGTCCTAGGTCAGTCCCCAGCACCAAATGATTTCCCACATCCTATCCGTTGCCCTGTCAACAATAGAAAATTTCCACTCCTGCTGCCAGAGAATGAGACTGTTTGTTTGTCCAGAAGCACTGACACTGACGGATTCAGGACTAAAAGAAAACCAAGGTAAACTATTTGAAACCACAGACAGATGTGACTCCCAGAGGAATCAAAATTTAAAGAAATTTAAATGAGTGCTGAAAACACACATCTAATGGAAAATAATAGATTACAAATAAAGAGCTTTCATGGGGCCAAAGCAATAGCATAGTGGTGTGGAATTTGTCTTGCATGCAGCTGACCCAGGATGGACCTCGGTTTGATCCTCAGCATCCCATATGGTCCCCCAAGCCAGAAGCAATTTCTGAGTGCAGAACCAGGTGTAACCCCTGAGCAACACCAGGTGTGGCCAAAAAAAAAAAAAAAACAATAAATAAATAAATAAAAACATAGAGCCTTCAGACAAAATATTCTATAAAAAAATGTGTTTTGGGGTCATACCCAGAGGTGCTTAGGGGCGATATGGGATTTTGGGAATCAAACCTGGGTCGGCCATGTACATGGTATGTGACTTACCTCATCTCTCCAGCCCAAAAATAAAAAAATCTGGGGGCCGGAGAGATAGCACAGTGGTAGGAGAATATTGGACCCCAGTTCGAATCCCAGCATCCCATATGTTCCCCCGAGCCTGCCACGAGCGACTTCTGAGTGCAGAGCCAGGAGAAACCCCTGAGAGCTGCCGATTGTGACCCAAAAACCAAATTAAAAAAAGTAGTAATAATAATAATAATAATAATAATAAAATAGATAAAGTAAATAGATAGAACACTGCAAAGGCATGTTAATATCTATATGGAAAAAAATTTTTTTTGGTTTTTGAGTCATACCTGGCTCTGTGCTCAAGAAATTACTTCTGGGCCCGGAGAGATAGCACAGCGGCATTTGCCTTGCAAGCAGCCGATCCAGGACCAAAGGTGGTTGGTTCGAATCCCGGTGTCCCATATGGTCCCCCGTGCCTGCCAGGAGCTATTTCTGAGCAGATAGCCAGGAGTAACCCCTGAGCACCACCGGGTGTGGCCCAAAAAAAAAAAAAAAACCAAAAAAAAAAAAAAAAAAAGAAATTACTTCTGGCAGGCACGGGGACCATATGGGATGCTGAGAATCAAACCCAGGCCTGTACTGGTTGCTATGGACAAGGCAAATGCCCTTGAAATATATGGTATATATATTTACCTATATGGTAAATATATCTTTTTTTTTTTTTTTTTTTTTTTTTTGGTTTTTGGGCCACACCCAGCGGTGCTCAGGGGTTACTCCTGGCTGTCTGCTCAGAAATAGCTCCTGGCAGGCACGGGGGACCATATGGGACACCGGGATTCGAACCAACCACCTTTGGTCCTGGATCGGCTGCTTGCAAGGCAAACGCCGCTGTGCTATCTCTCCGGGCCCGGTAAATATATCTTAACTCTGATAAAGCAGTAATATTTTGGACACATATAACTAGGAAAAGATGAATATTTATAGTAAATGAAGACCTTCTATGATAGTTAAGAAAAGGATAAGTAATTCTAGGAAATTTAAAAAGCGATGAAAGGGGGCCAGAACAATAGTACAGCGAACACTCTCAGATATGACCTAAAAATAAAACAAAATAACCCATAAAAATTACTCTGAGAGCGGTGGCACAGGGTATAAGGCCTTGTGCGTGCTAGCTTAGGACTGACCTCAGTTCGATCCCCAGCAGCATCCCATATGATCCCCCAAGCCAGGAGCGATTTCTGAGCGCATGGCTGGGATAACCCCTTGAGTGTCACTGGGTGTGGCCCAAAAACCAAAACCAAAACAAACAAATGAGCAAATTACTCTGTAAAAGTAAACTACAATAAAAAAAAATTAAAATAAGGGCCAGAGCCATGGCGCAAGCGGTAAGGCGTCTGCCTTGCCAGTGCTAGGCTAGGACAGACTGCAGTTCAATCCCCGGCATCTAATATGGTCCACCAAGCCAGGAACTATTTCTGAGCGCATAGCCAGGAGTAACACCTGAACGTCACCAGGTGTAGCTCAAAAATTAAAAAAATAAAAATAAAAAATAGGGGGGAGAGAGATAGCATGGAGGTAAAGCATTTGCCTTGCACGCAAGAAGGACAGTGGTTCGAATCCCCAAGCCTAACCATCACATATGGTCCCCGAGCCTGCCAGGAGCGATTTCTGAGCATAGAGTCAGGAGTAACCCCTGAGTGCTGCCGGGTGTGACTCCCCTCAAAAAAGTAATAAAAATAAAAATTACTCTGTAGAGGGACCAAAGGGAGTACAGTGATACAGAGTACATGGTTGAGCAGGGAGGGTACTTGCCTCACACTTGGCCAACCTAGATTTGATCCCCAGCACCTCCAGGAGTGATTCTTGAGTGCAGAGCAAGGAATAAACCCTGAGTACAGAGGCAGGAGTCTATGTTCCCTGTGTCCCAGAGGATCTGCCCAAACTGAAAGGAATAAGTCACCCTATCTATGGCCCAAATTTCATCACTGCATCCTTGATCACAAGGTCTGAC
Source organism: Suncus etruscus (assembly GCF_024139225.1). NCBI lineage: Eukaryota > Metazoa > Chordata > Mammalia > Eulipotyphla > Soricidae > Suncus > Suncus etruscus. The sequence goes on along the minus strand of NC_064849.1, from coordinate 11,162,983 downwards.
ACTGTGGCCAGTCTCTCCAGTGGTAGTTTTCAGATACAGACACCTTTACCTGCTGTCAGAATCTGAGGCGATCTCCTTCCTCCCGCCAAAGCGGATTTGGCACTGCAAGAAAAAAGAAACCATGAGGCCCAAAAGATACAGGATATTCAAACCTCACCCAGCACAGGGACATGGGGCTAGAAAGACAGCACAATCATTAGGCCTTGCATGCAGCTAGAGCAAGATCCAGGGATCCTGGATCGAATCCTAGATCTGCATAAGGGCTGCTGGGTACTACCTGGAGTGGTACCAAACAAATAAAAAACAGGGCCTGGAGAGATAGCACAGTGGTGTTTGCCTTGCAAGCAGCCAATCCATGGACCTAAGGTGGTTGGTTCGAATCCCGGTGTCCCATATGGTCCCCCGTGCCTGTCAGGAGCTATTTTTGAGCAGACAACCAGGAGTGACCCCTGAGCACTGCCGGGTGTGGCCCAAAAACCAAAAAATAAATAAATAAAAATAAATAAATAAAATAAAAAACAAACAGGGCCTGGAGTGATAGCACGCAGCTGAACCGGGATGATCCAAGATCAATCCCCAGTATTTCATATGGTCCCAGAGCCTGCCAGGAGTAATTTTTGAATGCAAAGCCAGGAATAAGCCCTGAGAGCCACCAGGTGTGGCCCAAAAACCTAAGAAAGGAAGAAAAAAAAAAAACTATGGAGACACGATTCAATGGGAGCATAGGCGCCCCAGGTTGAATTCCTAGGTCCCCAGAGTACCACTGAGAGTAGCCCTAGAAAGAAAAAAACAAGAGGACAGAGTGATGATAGCACAACAGGTAGGGCACTTGCCTTGCATGCAGTTGACCCGGGTTCACTCCTCAACGTCCCAGAAGTGATCCCTGAGTGCAGAGTCAGGAGTAACCCCTGAGGGGCTAGAGTGGTAGTACAGTGGTAGGGCCTTTGCCTTGTACACAGCTGACCCAGGACAGACCCAGGTTCGATCCCCAGCATTCCATATGGGCCCCCCGAGCCTGGCAGGAGCAATTTCTGAGCACAAAGCCAGGAGTAACCCCTGAGCATTTCCAGTTGTGGCTCAAAAACAAAACAACAAAAAAAGAAGAAAAATAAATTAAAAAAAGGAGTGACCCCTGAGCACTGCCAGATGTGGCCCAAAACCACAAGAAAAAAAGGCAACTCACAAAACAGTCTGTAGGCTCATGGAAAAGAAGGCTCAGGGCCAGGCATCTGGGTGCTGAATCAGGCTATCCCTGTGTCCCTAAGGATCTGCCCAAACTGGAGGGGACCCCGCATTCTGGCACCCTGAGTTCTTGAGGTGCAGGCGGGCAATGGGTTAGCACTACACAGGCGCCCTCTAACACCTGTGCCTTGTGCCTCTCCAACAGAGGACAGGCCAGTCTGTAGGCAGAGGGATACAGGTGTCTCCAGGAAAAGCCCCCAAACCCAAGGCCCAAGGTACAGCTCCCTCACCTGTTTTACGGCATCCAGCAATCTTTCCAACAGGCACTGTCTCCTCACATCATTGTTCTGTGACCCTGAAGGCAAGGAAAGGATGTCATTAAGAGTGGCTCACCATGCCGCTGGTCTCCCAAGGATGACCACCAACGTGTCTCTCATAAAGTCAGCACAAAATACTGGGTGCTGGGGACAGCAAGAAGTCTCTCCAGATTAGGGGAACAGGAGAAAATGACCCTGCATCAGAGATGGTACCAGGAGCGGAATGCAGGCTTGGCATGCTCCAAGAGGAATACACACACACACACACACACACACACACACACACACACACACCTTGGCTTGGCATGCTCCAAGAGGAATACACACACACCACACACACACACACACACACACACACACACACACACACACACACACACACCCCTTGGTCCCCCAACTCAACATTGACCAATGCAGCCACAAAAACAAACAAACAAAGAAATTGTAGGGGGCCGGGCGGTGGCGCAAAGAGGTAAGGTGCCTGCCTTGCCTGCGCTAGCCTTGGACGGACCGCGGTTCGATCCCCCGGCGTCCCATATGGTCCCCCAAGCCAGGAGCGACTTCTGAGCGCATAGCCAGGAGTAACCCCTGAGCGTTACCGGGTGTGGCCCAAAAACCAAAAAAAAAAAAAAGAAATTGTAGAAAAACACTTAGGGGCAGGAGAACTAGTACAGGAAAATTAAGGCATTGGCTCAGTTCCATCCCAGCCCCTCACAACGGTCTCCCTGAGCACAGAGCCGGGAGCAACCTTGGAGCACTGCTGGGAAGAAAATGTGGGTAGTCCCATCTTGCCTCTGGGGCTCTAGAATCCAGTTCTTGGGTCTGCCTGGGGGAAAGGGAGACCTCTGGTGTCACTACCACTGCTGAACCCAGAACCTTCATCCAAGCCTCAGGCAGGTGTAGAAGACCCAAGACCCTGAAGGGAACCCCAGATTTTTGCAGAGCCCACACCTCGGCTCATTTCCTGATGGGATGGTGACAACATTCTCTGACCCGCTGAGCAAGCCCTCTGCTCTGAACAGAAACAACTGAGGTCAAGCAACTGGAGGCCCCACTGTCCTCCCAGCCCTCCCACCCCACTCCACCCCGGAATGTTCCGGTGGCCCCAGGACAGCCTCGTGACCAAGGGGGAAGGGCACTGGGGACTTCAGGCGCACAGAGCACTAGAGGTGCAATGCAGCCTCTGACCACCAGAAGGCAGAGAGCAGGAAGTCCCAGGCCCGGGGCCAGTTGCCCATAAAACCCAAGGCCATCAGCAATCTTGGACCCTCTGTCCCCAAGCAGGGGCAGCCACGGGGACAGGCAGGGGCTTCATGGTGGACAGGCAGGTGGAGAAATAAGCTCCTGGGGACACAGCGGGGTGCACAATCGTGTACACAGGAACCCACTTTTTCCACTAGGACTGCCAGAACACAGACCCTAGCAGAGCCAAAGATATCCCCAGGGTCAGGAGCCAGTGTCCCCTCCCCCACAAAAAACAATAACAAGGGCTGAGCCACTGTGTGAGCAGCAATTAGCCCCTGACAAAGGAGTTAGAGGACACACTGACCAGGTGTGTGACCCAAGGTGGTGCTCCCCACCCCACCCCACCCCACCCATACACATGTGTCAATCAGTGTCTGCAAAAACTGTCATCGCTTAAAAGGAACTGGAACAGCCCATGGAGGTCCCAAATACCTGCCAGACACCAGACACACTCCCCCAAAATGGCCCAGCTCCCAAGGTCAACTGCCATGTCACTCAAACTGTCCTTTACCAGGGGCCGGGATAAAAATACAAGGGGGAGGGCTTTTGCCTTGCATGCAGCCGACTTGAATTCTATCCCCATTGGCATTCATGGTCTCCCAAGCCTGCTAGGAGTAACTTTTTTTTTGTTTATTTGGGGGTCACACCTGGCAGCACTCAGAGGTTAGTCCTGGTTCTGCACTTATAAATCACTCCTGGTAGGCACAGAGGACCATATGGTATACGGAGATTCAAACACCACCTGTCCTGGATCTGTTATGTGCAAGGTAAACGCCCTACCACTGTGCTATCTCTCCAGCCCCTGCTAGGAGTAATTTATGAGTGCAGAGCCAAGGAGTAACCCCAGAGTGCTGCCAGGTGTGGCCCAAAAACAAACAAACAAACAAACAAAAAGTCTCTCTTTACTTGCCTCAGCCTCCACCTCCCTTTTGCCAGCATCATTGTCATTTCCTTCCTGGCTGCAGAATCCAACAGCCGACAAGGATGTAGGAGCGTCTCCTCATTTTCAGGGACTCATTGCAGCTCCCATATGCCCAAGCTGCAGAGTCAATAGCATAGGACTTAACTGCCCTCACTCACCAATGTGCCACACACTCGGACCCCACTGAATTGTTGTTCACATGTTTGTTCACAGCACTTCCATGTGTATGCAAGACCCACTCATGGGACAGAATCACGGCACAGGGCTTTTTATGGGAAATGAGTTGGGTCACACCCAGTGGCACTCAGGGGTTACTCCTGGCTCTGCGTTCAGAAATCACTCCTGGAAGGCTCGGGGGACCATATGGGATGCTGGGATTCAAACCACCATCTGTCCTGAATTAGTTGCGTGCAAGACAAACAACCTGCCGCTGTGCTATCACTCCGGCCCCAGCACAGCTCAGGGCTTAAAGTCTTGTCCTGCACCTGGTTGACCCCGGTTTCCTCCTCAGTGCCACATGTGGTTCCCTGAGCTCCCCCAGGAGTGATTCTTGAGCACAGAGCCAGGAGTAAACCCTGAGAACCGTTGAGTGTGACAAAGAAAATTATTTTTGGCCAGAGAGATAGATAGCACAGCGGTAGGGCGTTTGCCTTCCATGCAGCCAATTCAGGAAGGATATGGTTCAAATCCCGGCATCCCATATGGTCCCCTGTGCCTGCCAGGAGCAATTTCTGAGCTCAGAGCCGGGAGTAACCCCTGAGAGCCACAGGTGTGATCCCAAAACCAAGAAAAAAATAATTTATTTTTAAACAATCAAAAATTAGAGCTGAGAGGCCGGAGAGATAGCACAGCAGCGTTTACCTTGCAAGCAGCCGATCCAAGACCTAAGGTGGTTGGTTCGAATCCCAGCGTCCCATATGGTCCCCTGTGCCTGCCAGGAGCTATTTCTGAGCAGATAGCCAGGAGTAACCCCTGAGCACTGCCGGGTGTGGCCCAAAAACAAAGCAAAACAACAACAACAAAAATCAGAGCTGAAGAGATAATACAGTGAGTAAGGAACTTGCCTTGAATTTGCCAGGTTATCTAGCATTCCCAGAGACCTGCCAGGAGTGATCCCTGAACACAGACAGGAGTAAACCCTGAACACCACAGGGTGTGCGTGTTCAGACCACCCGTTCCCTAAAACAGGAATAGATTTAAAGGTGGGGTCAGCAGACATTTCCATGCAAACAGTGTAATAGTACATTTATGAGGCTCTGTTGGCGAATCATCTGTCACAGCTATTGTCACAGCCATCACAGTGCAAAGCAACCAAAGACAATGGATATCTGTGTCCCCCAAAGAAACAACAAAACAGATGGGCAGAAGAGTGTCAGTTTCTGCTATTAAAACACATGCAAAGGGGCTGGAATAATAGAACAGCAGCAGCAGGGAGGGTATTTGCCTTGCATGAGGCTGACACAGGTTCAATCCCTGGCATCTCATATGGTCCTCAAAGCCTGCTAGGAATGATCTCTGAGTGCACATCCAGAAGTAATCTGGATGTAATCCAGAGCACCACTAACTGTGGAGGGAGGGAGGGAGGGAGGGAGGGAGGGAGGGAGGGAGGGAGGGAGGGAGGGAGGGAGGGAGGGAGGGAAGAAGACAGACAGACAGGGATGGGGCCCCAGGCTCTATTTCCAGCATCCCACATGGTCTCCAGAGTGAGCTCAGAATCAGGAGTAATCCCTGAGTGCTGCCGGGTGTGGCCCAAAAACAAAAACAAAACAACAAAAACACAGGAATAGAGAGATTTCTGCTCAGGTATTAATCCTGACAGTGCTAAGAGATCATGGCTGCTGATGCTCAGAGGCCATATATGAGGTTAGGGATCAAACTATGGTCAGCTGCACACCAAGGCAAGAGCCTTAACCCTACTACTATCACTAGCCCCTAAAATAATTATACACACACACACACACACACACACACACACACACACACACACACAATGACTCTATACAAATATTTTGGAGAGAAAGTAATTCTTTCCTCAGATTGGAGAAATGCAAATGACAACCATCACAGGGTCCAATGGTGCAGACTGTAATTAAAACCAGGGAATTTACAGGACAACTCAGTGGAAACAGTCCAGTAGAAGAAGAAAATACTGTTGCCAGTAAGTTCTGAGTAGCAATGTGGTAGCACATACCAAAAGCTACAAAAATATCAAAGCCCTTTGCCCAAGAGCCAGCAAGAGGAGGCAAGGAAAGGAATGAGCGTCTTTCTCCCAAGGACCCTGCCTTGCCTCTACTTGCAAAAAGTGGGTGAACTCATCACCCACTTCACTTCCATCCTCCACTACCCCAATCAAGTAAGCACAGCCCAATACACACAATATACACACAATGGGGAGTCAAACGCCAGCAGTGCTGTCTGCCCCCCAAGCTTGTCCCACTAAAAGCCCCTGACTGCCCAGCATAGCAATATGGACACATAGGTTCTCCTGTCCTGTCCTGTAATTACAGACCCCAAATCAAATGGAACTGCTCTTCTAAATAAAGTTTTATTCTAACACATTCCTGACTGTTGACTTAATGGACTGCCTAGAGATGGATTTTCTATTACATCAGAGATGAGCAATTGGAATAGAGAACAGATGGTCCAGAAAGCAGAACTTTACTCCCTGGCCCTCTCCAAAGTCGCAAAGTCCATCCTACTGCTTCCTCAGTCAAACCCACTTTCTTTTCCTACAAGGTGGGGGAAGTGTTAGGGGTGGTAAAACAAAAAAAAAAAATTACTGTAAGGTGGGAATTTATCGGAAAGTCAGGCAGCCTTTTCCCAGTAAGTGTGAAGAGAAGGAACTAGGGTAATTGTTCCAAGTGGAAACACTACTCCAAATGTAAAACTGATGCCTTGAACAAAAAGTACAAAAATACCTTAAAATTCAATTATTTAATGAGAGATCTGTAGATAAGCACAGCCCATGTTTCCACAACAGCTCGAATGCTTTTTATATTTTAATTTTGGATGGAGGAGAAAAGAGAAACAGACAGGGCTGGAGAAACAGTTCAGGAATGAAGGCACTTGTTTTGGGGTTAGTGAGATAGTACAGTGAGAAAGGTACTTGCCTTGCATGCGCTGGCCTGGGGTTGATCCCTGGCATCACATAGGGTCCCCCAAACCCAGGCAGGAGCAATTATTGAGTGCAGGGCCAAGAGTCAGCCCTGGAGCATCGCAGGGTGTGGCCCAAACAGAAAAGAAAAACACAGCAGCCTCTATTTGCTGATTATTAGGATATCCGAGACACTGAAAGACATGTTAAACCACACAGAAAGGAAGCACTCAGCAAGATCCCAAGGAAACCTTGCAGAAAGAGCCATTTCCTTCACCAAACATTGCAAAAGACAAAAGGAAAAGCGGCAAGGGTGGGGATGCTCAGGAAAAGGATTGCTTCAGAAGCTACCTTGGGGAAAGAGGAAAGAATGCACAGAATGGGAGAGAAATTCTGCTAGGCCTCTATAAGCACATCCATAAATTAAAATGAACTCTTAGGACAAAGAACCCTTTATTTGGGGGGGGGGGGTGCACACCCTATGATGCTCAGGACTGACTCCTGGCTCAACACTCCTGGTAGTGCTAGGGTGGGGAAACACATTATGGGATGCTGGAGAATGAACCCAGGTCAACTGCGTGCAAGACAAACAGCCTTTCTGCTGTGCTATCTCTCAAGCCCCACAAAGAACCCAATTCTTTTTTTTTAATTCTTTTGGTTTTTGGACCACACACTGTGGCACTCAGAAGTTATTCCTGGCTCTGCACTCAGAAATCGCTCCTGGCAGGCTCAGGAGACCATATGAGATGCCGGGGATCAAACCAGGTCCGTCCCAGGTCTGATACATGCAAGGCAAACAAACGCCCTACCTCTGTGCTAGCACTCCAGCTCCAAAGAACCCAATTTTAAAATGGAAAAGGGTCTGAACAGATATTTCTCTAAAGGAGCACACAGGGCCAATAGGGACATTAGGGAAATGCAAATCTAAACCACAAAGCAGCATTTCACACTTAACAGAAAAGTCTCTGGGACATATGGAGTGGGGTGCTGAGGGGTTTCTGCACCTGCAGGGGAGGGCCCACAGCAGAGGGAAGTGGGGCGGCCCACGACCTTTTACCGGCCACTCAGCGGGCTTCAGCAATTCTGCTCGTCCACATCTCCCTGAGGGAAACATTCTGTCCCCACCAGTACTTGGACAAGGCCGTTCACCACAGCAGAAGCGGGGCTGGAGCAATGGGACAGTGGGCAGGGCTGACATGGACTCAATCCCAAGCACCACCAGTGTTCCCTGGACCCTGCCAAGAGTGATCCCTGAGCACAGCTGGGTGTGATCCCAAAACAAGCAAAGTCGGTAAGGTGTCCATCCACTGATGAATGGATTCCTCCAAAGTTTTGAAGCATGTCTTCACCCCGCACACAGAACCCCGAATGCCAGGGAAGCAACCAGACACAAAAGCCACACTTGGTCAGAACTTGTTTCTTCGAATGTTCACACAGGGGATCCCAAGAAGAGAAAGTAGATGAGGAGTGCTGGGACCTAGAAGTAGGGGGACACCAAGCAAGCATGAGATTCTCGGCAGAGCAATGAAAAGTCCCCAAACTGATCATGGTGCTGCGTTTGTACAACTAGGTGTATATACAGGAAATGGAGAAAAGGCAGAAAACTAAGACAACTCAATAGAGACAGATCTCTAGTATATGAGTTCGATCCCTAGCATCCCATATGGTCCTCTGAGCACCCAAGGAGTATTCCTGTGTACAGAACCTAAGCATTTACTGGATGTGGCCCCCACATAAAAAAAAATATTTTTTTTAAAGGAACACATAAAAGACCAAAAAGAGGAAATGCATCCATGCCACTTTATGGCACTGCATATCAACCAACAATCCCCCATTGTTTGCCTCAAACAATGGCTGGGAACAATGTGGACTTTCCCTGCCTACCTCCCAAACCCCTCTCCAAACCCCTCAGCCTCAGTGACATTCTCCCATCACAAAGCAAAGCTTTGACCCCGATGCTTTCTCCAAACATAGATAAATAAAGCCATTTCTTGGTGTCTTTTGGCAATGATTCTTTTTTTTTTTTTGGTAATGATTCTTTTATTAAGTTTTCAAACTTCCTGAGCTTTGATATTAAAGTAGCTTCTTGAAAGATACACTGATCAATTTCCCTTGACTTTTTATCAACTTCACTTTCTTTTCTTTTATTGTTTTTGCTTTGGGGTCAGAAATAACTCCTATAGGCTTGAGGGACCCTATGGGATGCTGGGGATCAAATCTGGGTCAGCCGCTGCCCTTCCCGCTGTGCCCATCATCTTCACTTTCCCTGTGCAGTAACTGACAGCAGAAGAGAGAAGGGACCACAACTGAATTTGGGACTCAGATTTCTTTCTTCTTTTCTTTCTTTCTTTTAGTTTTTGAGCCACACCTGGCAGCGCTCAGGGGTTACTCCTGGCTCTGTGCTCAGAAATCGCTCTTGGCAAGCTCTAGGGACCATCTGGGATGCCAGGTATCTAACCCAGGTCCTTCCCAGGTTGGCCATGAGCAAGGCAAATGACCTATCACTGTGTTATCGCTCAGGCCCCGGTACTCAGATTTCTAAGGGAAATGGGGAACTGGACTTTGCTGCTCGGTAGCCCAGCAGCCCAGCACTTGCCTGGCAAACAAGAGGCCCTGGATTCCACCCTCAGCACTGGAAAACTAACATCCTCTTAGCCCCATCATGGGTCCCAGAAAAAAATAAACACCTCACACCTGTATCTTCATAGAAACAAAAACAAGTTGAAGTTCCTGACTACATAGCATGTGAGAGGCAAGAAGGTACCAATCACTTCACCAAGTAATTCTTAGTCATGGCCATGAGCTTGGGAGAAGAGTGGTGGCCTGATTTAACTCCCATTTTTGCAGAGGTTTCAGAATGGTCAGGTGATATTCTATCTATTCTCTCCTTCTCTCTCTGTCCTCTCTGTCTCTTGCATCTTGCTCTGAAAAGTCACTCATGTGCAAAGCAAACCTCCAAGTTTAAAAATGCCCAGAGAGACACCTTATTTCCCCAGTCCCCTTTTCTTGTGCAAGAAAGACCCAAGAGGTCCTCTCTCTCACAGGCTTCACACAAGCAGACCTGGCTGTCAGGGAAGGCGGGTCCACCGGGCTTGGCTTCTCCCGAGTCACGTTGTGCCTACAGACAGCCAGACAGCGCCCAGAGATGACTTAGCACCTCAGCAACTGGGGAACCCCCAGGGGGGAGAGAGATAGAGAGAAAGAGAAAGAGAGCTGAAAACTCAAGTCCGCCCCAGAGGCGAAACTTCAGAAGGCCCTGGAGGGACAGTGGTTCCCCAACCTGACCTCCTGCCCTCCCAATCCCAGGACTGCAAACGGTGGAGCGAGCGGACCCCGAGATTTCCAGGAATGGAAGGACTAAATAAGACCTCAGAAATGCAAAAAAAAAAAAAAATTTAAAAAAACTGGGGTGTTAGAAAGGCTCCCCCAAAGCCGTGCACGAAGACCCAGACGATGGGAGGAAGGAACAGAAGTGAGTTGCAAGCAACCCTGGGGAGGGAGGGAGGGGACAGGGAAGAAGACAAAGAGGAGGAGCGATCAGGGTTTGCAGGGAGCTGCAAAGTGGGTGTCCAGAGACGAAAAAAGTCCTAGAGGGCCCCAAAATAGAGGGACCCCGGGCAGGCTGGAGCAGGCATGCAGGGGGGCAATGCCAGGGGGCCTGGGGCTAGGCGTAGGAGCTGAGGCACCACTCAGTGCAGACAGGAGCACCCAGAACCCGACGCATGGGGGATCTGGAAGCCTTGGGTGTCCGGGAAGACCCTGAGAGGGGGATTCCGAGACCCCAAAAGCGGAGGTCACAAACATTGGGGGTGTCCAGGACACCCAATTGCCAGTGCCCAGGGCCAGGGAAGCAAGCACAGGTGGAGGTGCCCGGTGGAGGGCGAGCAGGAGGGCGCGGGGCTGCGATCGAGGCAGCTTGGACGGCCGGGACGGACTCCGGGCGGGCGACAGCGGCCAGGCCGCCACTCACCGCTCATGGTGCTGCCGCCGCCCGGGCTGGAGCAGCCGCAGCCGCCACCGCCGCCGCCGCCGCCGCGCTACTGTCAAAGGCCCGGGAGGCGCCGGCCCCGCCCCGCCCCGCCCGCCCCGGAAGTAGTTCCGCCGCCGCGGCTGGTCCCGCCCCCAGGCCCGGAAGGTAAACACAGGAGTCGGCCTGGGGCGCCAGGACCGCCATGTGCCTTGTGCCATGTTCCCTGCTGTCTAGGCTTCCTGGGTTACAGCGGCGGTGGCGGAGACCCCCCGATAGGGAGGTGTTGGGGAATCCTCTGGTGTATACAGACTTGAAGGAACATAGGGGATCGGGCAGGCCGCGTCTCGGCTCTCCTGGGCTTATTACGCTTGTGTCTAGGAGCCAAGGCATGGGAAAGGGGCCTGGTCTTTCCAGACAAGAGAAAAGGATGGAGAAAAGATGTTGGGGGTGGGGGGCGGGTAGGAGAGATAGCATGGAGGTAGGGCGTTTGCTTTGCAGGCAGAAGGACAGTGGTTCGAATCCCAGCATCCTATATGATCCCCCGAGCCTGTCAGGAGATGCCCTGAGCGTTGCTGGATGTGACCCAACCCTTCCACAAAAAAAAGATTTGGGGGGCGCCTGATAAAATTGGATGGGTCGGGGTGAGGAGCCTCCCTAGGAGCTGAGCTGTTCCATGGCTGTGGAGCTGGGACCGGGATCCCAGGAAGGGTAGCAATGTGCCCTTCTTGGTTGGAGGGACTGGCTGGGGGAGAAGAAGGGAACCAGAGAGGGGACATTGAGGAGGTGGCTAGAGGGGGGTCAGCAAGTGGGGAGTCCCGGAGGAAGGTGGGCAATGAAGAGGCTTCTCTACGCCGAACAGATAGGGATGGGAATTTGGGCAAGCTTTCAAGCTAACAGACATCAGTCTGAGTTAGATGCCAAGTCTTTTCCTAAGCAGGAGTTATAGATTAGGGCAGAAAATTCTCAACAAGAGTCAGCCTCCCACCCCCAAAAAATATATATATGGGAGGATTAAATTGGAAGGGGGTTTTGGGCCACACCCGGTGGTGCTCAGGGGTTACTCCTGGCTATCTGCTCAGAAATAGCTCCTGGCATGCACGGGGGACCCTATGGGACGCCGGGATTTGAACCAACCACCTTAGGTCCTGGATCGGCTGCTTGCAAGGCAAATGCCGCTGTGCTATCTCTCCAGCCCGAGAGAATTAAATTTTAGTGACAGGGGGGCCGGGCAGTGGCGCTGGAGGTAAGGTGTCTGCCTTGCCTGCGCTAGCCTAGGACGGACCTCGGTTCGATCCCCCGGCGTCCCATATGGTCCCCCAAGAAGCCAGGAGCAACTTCTGAGTGCATAGCCAGGAGTAACCCCTGAGCGTCACAGGGTGTGACCCAAAAACCAAAAAAAAAAAAAAAAAAAAAAATTTTAGTGACAGGATCCAGCTGAGCGACAGCACAGAAGCAGAAATGGCCCAAGTAGATCTGCAAAGCAGAGGTGAGATCATCTCAAGGACATGATTTATTTAGACTACATTATACCCAGTTACCAAGATTATAAAGCGAGACCTGAACCACCTGAAGGGCATCCCACGTGCATAGTTGAGTCAGGTAGCTCAGAGTCAGCTGCCCGATTCCAGTCAGAAGTTCAAGACCCACCTGGGTACAGATCTGATCCTGGCACTCTGTGTTCCAAGTGATTGCATCAATTAATTGCCAGCCGCATGCAGCCCGGGATAAGTGCCACAGAATAGGACTGTGCGCTTCACAGTGCAAAAAGAAATAATAGCTTAATACAAAGGAGAAGGTCGTAAACTTCCCAGTAAGAGGCATATTAGCATAATGCATAGGATAAGGTCAGAACTTCTAGTAATGTTGGCATTATACAGAAGATAAGGTCTGAACTTCCTAGGAATTTCTTTTTTTTTTTTTTGGCTTTTGGCTTTTGGCTTTTGGGCCACACTTGGCAGCACTCGGGTTACTACTGGTTCTGTGCTCAGAAATCACTCCTGGTAGGCTTGAGGGACCATATGGGATGCTGGGGGTTGAACCTAGGTTGGCTGCATGCAAGGCAACCACCCTCTCCACTGTGCTATTTCTTCAGCCCCTCTAGGAATTTTTCAATAATTGTATTCTTTTTTGGAGGGAGGAGGGTCTAAGGCACAATGATACCAAGAACTACTCTTGGCTCTATGCTTGGGAGTTACTCTATACACAAGGCAAGTGCCTTCGCTTCTGCACCCTCTCCTGCCTGCTTTCTAGCAACTAAGCCAAAATACAAAGCTAGTTAGCCACACTCCAGGAACCATATCTTTATTCCTATTCCTGCAGGTTCCAGTACCACATAAGAGCCGCATTGTAGTTGTAAAAATGTGCAGGGAGCTTTAGTTCATTGTATCAAGAATTTATCATGAAACCAAAGAAATTTGTACAGAGAAGTTTCCCCACAACTCAGCAGAAGAAATGCATCTAACAGAAGTGTTAAATCTGCAGCTGGCAAGATTGCAGGGACCCTGTAGGCCCCAGCACTTCTGCGGGCCCCATGGCCAGCTGGCAGAGCTATTTAGCAGATGCAGATTTCTCCAAACCCTTGATCTTTGGCACCAGGTAGTCCGCAGCATGCCGTGCTTATTTTCCCAGAGACAGAAACAGAGGTGCCTTCTTCCATGACTGGGAGTGGAAAGAAAGGCTCGTGGTCCTCCTGTGGCTTCCTCATGGCACAATCATTACAGGAGCATTCTACAATGCACTTCAGGCCACCCTGAGGAGGAAGCATTTCCGCCTTCAGCCCTTTGTGCTCTGGGCCCACCTTCACCAGGTGCCCAAGAGCCGATCCTGTTTGTGCAGAAATAGAAACAGTCACTAAAATTTGCAGTAGATAATGAGGCACCTGTCCAACTTCGGAGAAATGCAAGATCAGCTCCATCAAACCAGACCTAAGTCCTACCACTTATTTGGGGGACAGGAGTGCAGTGTACACCTGGTGGTGCTCAGGAGATACTCTTGGCCTGACTTTTTGGGGTCACTCACCATGGTGCTTGGAAGATTCTACAGTGCAGGGGACCAAACCTTGAGCTCGCTCTTAGAAGCTCAGAAACCTTACACTGAACACTATCAAACCAACAGCCATGTAAGACTAAGAAACTTTCTCTTTTTCATTTTGTTTTGTTTGTTTAGGTCATACCCAGTGATGCTCAGGTTATTCCTAGCTTTGCACTCAGGATTACTTCTGACTATGCTCAGGCCATACTCCAGGCCTCTCCCTCTCTATTTACTCTGGATATAACCCTTTGTTTTTTGGTTTTTGGGCCACACCTGGCAGCGCTCAGGGGTTACTCCTGGCTATGCACTCAGAAATTGTTCCTGGCTCGGGGGACCACATGGAATGCTGGGAATTGAACTACCTTCCGTCGTGGGTCGGCCACATACAAGGCAAACACCCTACTGCTGTGCTATCTCTCCGGTTTCCCTCCCCTCTTTTTTAAGTCAAGGACTAGAGAGATTGTACAGGAGTTAGGGTGCCGTTCCTGCATGCCACCAACCAGGGTTCAATCCTACATGCCACATAACTGAAGACTGTCTTTAGTTATTCCTGAGGGTCCAAAATGATAGTAAAGTGGGGAGGGCATTTGCTTGGCACTCACTCCCAGCATTTCAAATGGTCCACTGAGAACTTCCAGGAGTAATCCCTGAGCATGGCCAGATGTGGCCCAAAAACAACAAACATTTTGCATCATTAAAACAAATAAGACTCCTGGCTTCATACACATCTCAGCAGCAGGCTCCAGTTTAAGGAGAAGCCAAGACAACAGCTGGGGGGGCCGGAGAGATAGCATGGAGGTAAGGTGTTTGCCTTTCATGCAGGAGGTCATCAGTTCGAATCCCGGCATCCCATATGGTCCCCCGTGCCTGCCAGGAGCAATTTCTGAGCGTGAAGCCAGGAATAACCCCTGAGCACTGCCGGGTGTGACCCAAAAACCACAAAAAAAAAAAAAAAAAGACAACAGCTGGGATATTCCTCAGGGAGAATTCATTGGAGTCTGGGATGGTTTTCTGCAGGAACTCATGGGCACCTCTGTTTAAGGTTGGTCTAGGGGCATGGCCAACAGTGTTCGGGTGCTTCTTGCAGCTCTGTGCTGGGGCTGAGGAATCACTCCCAGATGTGATCAGAGATGACATAGATTGATACACCAGGCCTATGCTTAGCCCCTGGAGACAATGGGTTCCATTATTGCCAAAGATTCCACTCAGCTCACACTCTTTGGTTTTGGTTTTGGTTTTGGTTTTTGGGTTACACCTGGCAGCTCTCAGGGTTACTCCTGGCTTTATGCTTAGAAGTCACTCCTGGCAGGCACAGGGGACTATATGGGCTGCCAGGATTCAAACCACCGTTCATCCTGGATCGGCTGCTTGCAAGGCAAACGCCCGACCCCTGTGCTATCTCTCCAGCCTTCAGTTCACACTCTTCCTTTGATTTTATTTTCTTGGGGGGAGACCACACCTGGTAGTACTGAGCTCTTCTTGGCTGTGTACTGAGGTGACTTCTGGAAGTACTGAGGGAGCCATGCACTGGTGGGAGTTGAACTCAGGACCCCTAGGGCTTATGTGCTCTCCCACCACCAGCTGCCTTTGGTCTTTTGTTTGAGGGCCACACTTGGCAGCTCTCAGGGATTACTCCTAGCAAGCTCAGGGGACCATATGGGATGCCAGGAATTGAATCCAGGTAGGTCCCGAGTTGGCCAGATGTAAGGCAAACTCCCTACCATTGTGCTATCACTCCGACCCCATCAGCTGCCTTTGTACCTTTATGGACCTGGGAGGTATTTGACGCTACTTTACATGCATGAAGTAACAAAGAACCCTAGGTCATGATACACCAAGAATCAACCTGGGAGAGATGCCATTTGGAATTCAGGAAAGTAAAGATGTCTCTAGACAAAGCATTTGGTGGCACTTTTATGTTTTTGAAATGAATCTCTTGTGATCGCATAAGAATGGCATCTCTTGGGGCCGGGCGGTGGCGCAAGAGGTAAGGTGCCTGCCTTGCCTGCGCTAGCCTTGGACGGACCGAGGTTCGATCTCCCGGCGACCCATATGGTCCCCTAAGCCAGGAGCAACTTCTGAGCGCATAGCCAGGAGTAACCCCTGAGCGTTACCGAGTGTGGTCCATAAAACCAAAAAAAAAAAAAAAAAGAAAAGAAAGAAAGAAAGAATGGCATCTCTTGGACTGGAGAGATAGCACAGCAGGTGGCATTTGCCTTGCACACAGCCAATCCCAACAGACTCTTGCTCAATCCCCGGCATCCCATAACTCCCCAGCCTGCCAGGAGTAGCCCCTGAGCACTGCTGGGTGTGACCCAAAAACCAAAAAATAAATAAAAATAAAAACTCCATTTTACACCTGTGCAGGTAAGTCTTACTCCTTCCCAGGCATGCTGCAAAGTGATTCCAGAACTAATACAGGAACTAAGGTGCTTGCCTTGTAGTAGCAGACCCCAATTGGATCCCTAGATACCACCAGTAGTGGCTCAAAAATCTATATTCCATACCCTACCCCCAAACAAAATCACACTTAAAAATCTCTTCTTTTTCACATCTGGCAGCACTCACAGGTTCCTTCTGACTCTGCTCAGAAATTGCTCCTGGCAGGCTAGGTTGGCTGCATGCAAGGCAAACGCCCTACTACTGTGCTATCACTCTGGTCCCTTAAAATCACTTCTTACCTGCCTGTCTGTCAGACACTAGACAAAAAAGAAGAAAACAAGTAAATCATATGAATTGTCTCTCTGTCCTGTGTACTTCACTAGAAAGCAAATGCCTAAAGAAATTGGGCAATGCTGGAAAGAGAACAGCTGGTAAGGTGCATGCTTTGCATGCAGTGACCTATTTGAAGCCCAACACCTAAAATGACCCCTCAAATTCCTCAGGCATAATCCCTGAGCTCAGAGCCAGGAGTAAACCCTGAGCAACCCAGGGTCTGACCCAAAAACAAACAAACTAAAACCAAATTGGGCAATGTCGGCTGAATGTTTGGGAACTGGGCTGTGAGCTAAGGTACTCGATCCAGATAAAGCCCAAAGGGAAACTAGTTTCTCATCTTGGTCTGTCCTACTTTATCAGTAAACAGCTGTTCCCATGATCACTAACTACTCCAGGAACAACTGGTTCTGCATACTCACATTTTTCAGGGCTGAAATGTTCACCTGAGCAAACACTTCTATTTGTGTTCAAAGTATGGCTACATCTTTCAAGGCACATTTTTTCCCACTTGAAGACTGCCCAGCTAACTTTTGTCCAAAAAGTACAAACTTGGAGCCTGAGAGAGAGGACAGTGGGGAGGGCTTTTGCACTTTTACGGGGCCAACATGAGTTCAGTGTCTGGCATCCGGTAGGGTCCTCTGAGCCTGCCAGGAGTGATTCCTGAATGCAGAAGTAACCCCTGAGTACTGCCGGGTATGGTCCAAAAAAAAAAAAAAAATAATAATACAAACTTCCTGAGAGAGCCTGAGTACTTGAACAGAGTAACAATTAGCCAGGGAGATTTATCTGGAGAAACAGGTTGTAGGCTGCTTACAGAGGTGTATTCTCCAGAAATAAGTCAGATCTGAGCCAAAGAGTACTGTAGGGGGGGTACTGCTTGCCTTGCACACAGACAACCTGGGTTTGGTCCCCAACATCCCATATAGTCCCCTGAGCATTTCCAGGTGTGGCTTGAAAAATAAGAAAAATATCTTTTATGATAGCCAGAGCAATAGTATAGTGGGGAGGGCATTTGGCTTGCATGGGGTCTACCCAGGTTTGATCCTCAGCATCCCATATAGTCCTCCAAGGACCTCAAGAAGTAATTTCTGAGTGCAGAGCCAGGGGTGACCCTGAGCACCTCTGAGTGTGGCTCAAAAAAGGAAAAAAAAAAAAAAGCCAAACCTTTCTACAGGAGCATTCACTTAACAGAACTGACCTGATCATTTCTAGTAGCATCAAGAATCAAGTAATATTTACTATACACCTGAATCTAGTAAAAGGTTATAGGTTGGTTCTGCTTAATACAGAATGTACTGCCTTGAGTGGACCGGAGCCATAGCACAGCATATAGGGCATTTGCCATGCACACAATGGACCCAGCTTCAATCCCCGGCATCCCATATAGTCCCCCAAGTGCCTTCCAGGAATAATTTCTCATCACAGAGCCAGGAGTAACCCCTGAGTACCTCTAGGTGTAGTCTGGCCCCCCCTCAAAAAAATACCCTCTAAAATTACTG
Source organism: Suncus etruscus (assembly GCF_024139225.1). NCBI lineage: Eukaryota > Metazoa > Chordata > Mammalia > Eulipotyphla > Soricidae > Suncus > Suncus etruscus. Next base: position 11,145,006 of record NC_064849.1, on the reverse strand, counting down.
ATCGAAATACTGAGCATGAAGACAGGGAAGTAACTAAGAACTCAGAACAACCACTGCTCGAAAAAGGATTTCTCAGGGCCCCTCCTACCCACCTGTGTTTCTTGGTTTTCCCAGCAAGGACTCCGACCTCAGCTTTCTGAGCAAGAACATCACAAAAACTGTGAGAGACAGGATCACGCTCAGGCCCAGACAGGCCCAGAGAAGGGCGTTTGTTCCTTTCACTAAAGGAGAAGGTCAGAGACACGTGAGCTGATATGCATGTGCATCAAGTATTAATTTTTGGTGTCATTCGATTGTCCCAAGTCATCAGGTTGAATCTCTATATATGTGTTTATTTATATGTGTATGTGTGCTCTCATGCGTAACTCTGGTACCAGATGTGTTTCTGGCAATTTGGGGGGGAGCACCATACTCTGATGCTCAGGAGTTATTCCTGGTTCTCACCTCAGAAATCACTCCTTGAGGGACCAGAGCAGTGGCATAAGCAGTAAGGCATTTGCCTTGCCCACGCTAGCCAAGGACGGGCCACGGTTCATTCCCCTGGCATCCCATATGGTCCCCCCCCCCAAGCCAGGAGTAATTTCTGAGTACATAACCAGGAGTAACTCCTGAGCTTCACCGGTGTGGCCCAAAAACAGCAACAAAAAAGAAAATCACTCCTTGAGTGCTATGGGACCATATGGATGTCAAGTATCGAACCCAGGTTCGCTATATCCAAGACAAGTGCCTTCCACAATCCAACCTCTCCCCAGAAATTATTTTTGTTGTTTGCTTGTTGGGGGCTATTCCTGGTGATGCTCAGAACTTACTCCTGGTTCTGTACTCAGGAATTACTCCTGGCAACAGTGCTTGGGGGACCTTCTGGGATGCTGGAATCAAACTTGGGTCAACATGCGAGGCAAACACCCTCTCCATTATACTATCACTCGGGCAACTTTTCTTTTCTTTTCTACTTTTTTTTTTCTTTTTGGCTTTTGGGCCACACTCAGTGGTGGCACTCAGGGGTTACTCCTGGCTTTGCATTCAGAAATTGCTCCTGTCAAGCTAGGGGACCATCTGGGATAAAGGAATCGAACTCAAGTCAACTGCATGCAAGGAAAATGTTCTACCCACTGTGCTATTGCTCCAGCCTCATCTCTGGCAATTTTCAAATCTTAAACCATTCATAAGAATTTTGAGGGCTGGAGAGATAGCACAGCGGTAAGGCGTTTGCCTTGCATGCAGCTAATTCGAACAGACAGCGGTTCGAATCCTGCCATTCCATATGGTCCCCCGAGCCTGCCAGGAGCGACTTCTGAGTGCAAAGCCAGAAATAGCCCCTGAGCGCCGACGGGTGTGACCCAAACCCTCCCCCCCCCAAAAAAAAAAGAGTTTTGAAATATCCTGCTAACTACTAAATAAAATTGAGTTCAGTTCTGAATAATGCCTTTGTTCCTCTT